>NC_141043.1:47917500-47977500 GCF_052040795.2 Danio rerio | reverse complement strand
CCCGTAATAAGTAAATATACGGCACCAGCATTACTGTAAGGGTAAGTGACTGAGGGAGACGTTATGAAGTCTGATAGCAGTGGGAAGGAAGGATTTTCTGTGGCGTTCAGTGGAACACTTTAAGCTGGTAAGTCTGTGACTAAAGGTACTTCTCAGCTCGTCAACCACATTATGAAGAGGATGATCTACATTGTACATAATTGACCGAAGTCTGCACGATGTTCTCCTTTCAGCCACAGTTTCCATATTGTCCAATTCCTCACCCACCACAGAGCCAGCTTTCCTAATCAATTTGTTAAAATCTACCTTATGAACATTTAAATATCCCCCGACTGTGCAATAAATATATGCAATACTTTCTCATACGCACTTGTACACAGCACCGTATATCAATATACAATGCAATACTTCCTCCATTCGCATGTGTACACAGCACCTTATAACCTGTATATTTATAACAAACCTGTACATACAACTCAACATCCAGATTTCTGCACTAACTGCATCTCTGTTTAATGTTTATCAAAATTTTTTTCATATTTATTTTTTGTTGTCACTTTATGTACACTGGTATGAAAGGTAAATCCTGCCAGTTTTAAATAAATCAAATAAACATTGAAAATGAAAATCAGATTAACAATTTCATTTTAAAACACTGTTCGCAAAATATCTGCCAAAATTGAAAACGAAATGAAATTATTTAATTTTCATTTTCACTTGGACAACACATCGTCCCTGTCAAATTGATAATTACAATGAAGTTGCCAATTTAACATTTAATTTTCACTGCATTTCCGCGTCAAGACTGCCAATATTAAAATAAAAAGCCAAACTGAAAAATAAAATGCAAACACAATTTTTACAAAGCGTGTTATTAATGTTCACGCTATAATAGTGACACAATTCAAATGAAAATGTAAATTTAAGCTTTCCTTTTAGTGACACTTTTTCATTTCAGTTTTCATTTCAACTTATTTTTTTATTTAATTTGTAATTTGCAGATGATCCCTAACACTGCGTGCATGAATGTCTGGCGAATATCAAACCTAAAATCAACTTTACCGAGCTAATTCAGTTGTCTTTAAAAGATTTTAGTACTAACAAGTTGTTAACGTCACAAGACCTAATACAGTATACTATACGACTTCATCACAAGGCCTACCGCACTTACGCTGCAGTTTCTCAGCCCACCGAGGAAGCCCGCGACTCCTGCTGTGGTACGGAAGTTTGACGTTCTCCTGTGTCCCGTGTTCCTCTTGCTGTACCAATGCAGCAGCTGCTTCACGTAAAAGCTGACTAACAGTTTTGCCCTTTTACTTCTGTTATACTGTATTTACACAAGTAACTAACGCTGTCCCATCCATCAAAACCGTGCTTCTGCCCTCGGGCTCTGTGAAAGCACTCGACGTCACTTGAATACGCCCCTCCCACTGATTAGCATACGCTTTGCATACAGCTTTAAGTTGAAAATGAAATCGAAAATGAAAACTGAAATGAAAAAGTGTCACTAAAAGGAAAGCTTAAATCTACATTTTCATTTGAATTGTGTCACTATTATAGCGTGAACATTAATAACACGCTTTGTAAAAATTGTGTTTGCATTTTATTTTTCAGTTTGGCTTTTTATTTTAATAAAATGCAGTGAAAATTAAATGTTAAATTGGCAACTTCATTGTAATTATCAATATGACAGGGATGATGTGTTGTCCAAGTGAAAATGAAAATTAAATAATTTCATTTCGTTTTCAATTTTGGCAGATATTTTGCGAACAGTGTTTTAAAATGTAAATGAAAATCAGATTAACAATTTCAATGTTTATTTGATTTATTTAAAACTGGCAGGATTTACCTTCCATACACTGGAAGCTTCTGTAGCTAAAACAAATTCCTTGTGTGTGTGAAGCACACTGGGCAATAAAACTGATTCTGGGTCATCCCTTCAAGAGCATCACAACCATGGGGTGAGAGTTAGTACCCGGCTTACCTGAGTTCACTCCTCACAGATATTTAAATTCATATTGTAATTTGCATGCTACTCAATAATAGATCTGTGCATTTTAAGATTCTGGTCATTACATATAGAGCTCTGCATGGTCAAGCACCCCTATATACTCAAGATCTTTTACGCAGTCGCTCATGTAGCCGGTCTCTGAAGACCTGTTAGCCATTCCCAGAGCTCGTAGGACTAAAGGTGAGTGTGCCTTCTGTGTGGTGGAACCTGGAACTCTGGGATCGGTCGAACTTTTTAATAAGCATTTAAAGACGCATGTTTTTTGGTTGAGCTTTTAATTAACAGTATTAATGTTTCTGTATTTGGATTTTAACTTGTTTTAATACGTTTTCTTTTATCGATGTGTGCTCTTTTACTTGTTTTCTCTTGTTGTAAAGCACTTTGTGACTCAATCTCTGGGAAAGGTGCTATAAAAATAAACCTTCACTTACTTACATATAGAGCATGTTACATTATTCAGTACTGAAGCCAAAACTGAAAACAAAAAATAATAATGGGTTGCGGCTGGAACGGCATCTGCTGTGTAAAAATGTGCTGGATAAGTTGGCGGTTCATTCCGCTGTGGCGACTAAGGGACTAAGCCGAAAAGAAAATAAATGAATATATACTGTTGAAGTTGAATTATATTACTAACTCATCTCTAATAACTGATTTATTTTCTCTTTGCCATGATGACAGTAAATAACATTAGACTAGATATTCTTCAAGACACTTCTATACAGCTTAAAGTGACATTTAAAGGCTTCACTTTATTAACTTTATTATTAGGTTAACTAGGCAGGTTAGGGTAATTAGGCAAGTTATTGTATATCAATGGTTTGTTCTGTAGACAGTCGAAAAAATCTATAGCTTAAAGGGGCTAATAATATTGACCTTATAATGGTTTTAAAACAATTAATAACTGCTTTTATTCTAGCCGAAATAAAACTAAAAAGACTTTCTCCAGAAGAAAAATATTATCAGACATGCTGTGAACATTTCTTTGCTGTTAAACATCATTTGGGAAATATTTAAAAAAGAAAAACAATATAAAGTGGGACTAAAAATTCTGATTTGAACTGTATATACATACATACACACACACAAATACACAATATATATATATATATATATATATATATATATATATATATTATTCTAAAAGAAATTAAGAAAAACAAAAAATATATATGTATATCAAATTTTGTAGTCTGCAATATTTTCTGGCTATATTTCACATGAATTTAAATGCATTATCTTTCTATTTCTTAAGATATTCGATTACTAAACTATTATTTTAATAAATATAGCTGTTTAATAAATAGGGCAGCATGGTGCCGCAGTGGGTAGCACAATCACCTCACAGCAAGAAGATCACTGGTTCGAGCCTCAGCTGGGTCAGTTAGGATTTCTGTGCGGAGTTTGCATGTTCTCCCTGTGTAGATGTGGGTTTCCTCCGGGTGCTCTGGTTTTCCCCACAGTCCAAACACATGCGCTATAGGGGAATTAAGGGACTAAGTTTAAAAGAAAATGAATGAGTACATGAAATTGTGAGATGCTAATGGTCTAATCCGAATCAATGATCTATGCTAAGCTAAGCTAAAAGTGCTCCACCTGACACAGAGATCGGCTGAATGGGGTAAAAAAAAAAAAACCTCACATTTAATTCTAAGAGAGCTGTAAAGTTAGTCTAGTCAGACTGGTTTCTTGAACATGACGATGAGTTCACTGTACTCAAATGGCCTCTACAGTCACCTGAACTCAATCCAATAGAGCAGCTTTGGCATGTGGTGGAACGGGAGATTGGCATCATGGATGTGCAGCCGACAAATCTGCAGCAACTGTGTGATGCTATCATGTCAATATGGAGCAAAATCTCTGAGGAAGAATATTTCCAGTAGCTTGTTGAATCTACGCCATAAACAATTAAGGCAGGTTTGAAGGCAAAAGGGGGTCCAAAGCGGACCTAGTAAGGTGTACCTAATAAAGTGGCCGGAGAGTGTGTAATTTATTCCAGATATTAACTGGGGGACCCAGATTTTTATGGGGCTCTAACCAGTTGCTTTTCTCGCTTACTGGTTAAATCGCGCCTCTGGCTGTTAGGAAGACATTGGTGTCATTAAAATATAAATGGGGCTCAGTTTACTCATATCAGCTTTGTTTTTCACCAATGGCGTCCGAACTGCAAGAAAAAAAAAGTGTAAAACAAAAGTTGACTCAACTTCAAATCATAAAGCAACTTGCAGATTAGCAGTAAATAACACACAAACACACAGTAAAATAGTGTACAGTAGGGTAAAAATGTTTGCAGTCTTCATGAGTGTGTGCGCTTCTCAAAGACAAACATCTCTGCTGCCCTCTACAGCTGACACACACACACACACACACACACACACAGACATCTTCAAACAGGTCTACCAGAGCTGCTAGTGTTTCTATCTTTAGAAATAAAGCTCCTTTTGAACTGTCGCGCTACTATTTTTAACAGCAAGATGTTTAATTGTGATGTGCTTTATTGTTGCTCTAAATCTGTCTTTTTACACGAACATCTCAGCTTGTCTTATCGGTATGGAAGCACATTTCTGCCACTGAAATGATAATGATAAAAACTAGTGTTTAATCTGTGATACTGCATGACACAAACTCGCTGATTTTAATTATATGGACAAAAGACATTTCTCAAAGTGCTCATTAAAGAAAATAGGCTGAGATTCTTCTTTAACAGCATTCGTCAAAATGGTCACTATACAGTTTCTGAAGTTAATGTGTGTATTAACATGAACTACAATCCCAAACCAGAAACAGTTGGGACAGTCTGGAAAACGCAAATAAAAGTAAAGTGGTGATTTCCCAAATTGACTCTGACTTGTATTTGATGGCAGACAGTATATGATCACAAAATATTTGGGGCCCTATCATACACCCGGCGCAGTGTGGCGCAAGGCGCGGTGCAGTAGTCTTTTGGTTGTTTCAGCTTGGCGCAAGAGTGGTTTTGAGGCGTTGCGCTACGCTGTTTAAATAGCAAATGCATTAGCGCTCATATGTGCGCCCATAGGCGTTCTGGTCTAGAAAAGAAGGTGTTCTGAGGCGGACCGCTGGCGCGTTGCTATTTTGAGAAACTATAATAGATTTTTCATTTGACGAAAACTAACCCGGTCTAAAGTCTAAAGTTGCACCTCGCTTACACACTGCTTAATACACACAAGAGAGCAACAGGCAAATATCTTTACATATGAAAAATTTAAATATTAAGGATATATATAGGATATAATAAGAATAGATATAGAATATAAATATAAAGGATTAAAATATTACAAAAAATATTATTTTCTAGCCTACATAAATATGAAAAATCACTGCTTTTATGTCTTCTTCATCTCGGGAGGCTTTTTCAGTTCATTCATAACAATCTGCTTCTGTATAATGTTATTATTATTAGCAGTATTATTTATTATATCCATATTTATATTTGTTTTATTAAAACAAGCTTAGATTTGTCCACCTGCAGGTTTTAGACTATATGGAGCACAGCATGTGTTTTAGGATATAACTCAGGTTTTTGAGCACACTTCATTATTATTGTTCATTTATTCGTTTGCTGGAAATTATAACTGAATTTAGAAATAGTTTTGAAACGAATATTTGCGCTTAAACTAAATTATTTATTTATAGACTAATTGATGTCTGTGCGTAAAGGTTTCCCTATCCAAGAGTGAAAATGAAAGTAGATCCATTATCTCTCATTCTCACGCAGTAGATGCTCTGTTTAACAGTTTTCTGTTGACTGTTTGCTTGTGAAATGCTCAGTTTTTCCACTTAGACTTACTTTGCGTCCTGTAAATAGTGAATGCGCTCTTGGTGTGACGCAGCTGGCTCTTAAAGGGAATGGGAGATGAGACTCTGATTGGTTTATTCTCAAAACACACAACTCATTAAGAAAATAAACTCAACCCTTTTAGACCATGCGCCACGGCGCAAAGCAGATTTCCCGTCCCTAAATTAGCAAAAATGCGTCCTGACACGCCCTGAAAGCGTTTGCGCCCTGCGTTTTGCGCTCTGCGCATGGACCATCAAAATAGAGCCCTTGATGTTTTGTCTCCTCAGCTTCATTTCATGTGTTAATAATCCAATCCCAATTAGACGCACCTGGGCTAGCTAAGCAATCTCATACTAGGCTTTCTAGAAACATCCGTGCAGGTGTGTTGAGGCGAGTTGGAGCTAACATCTGCAGGACATCAACCTTCCAGGACTGTGTTTGGGCATCCCTGATCTACACAGTCTCTGGGTCAGTGCGTGTAAAGATTTTGCACATCTTCTTGGACAATTTTAATGCTTCCAAACAGTTTTCTGCAGTTATACATCGCCCATGTCTTGAGGTAGTTCATTATGAGGTGATTTACCTTCTAAGTGTGATGTGATTAGACAGGAATCACAGCACTGATTCTTCTAATCCACATAGACAAGAAATAATACAGTAGTGACGCAGGCTGAAGGACAGTAGTGGAGTAAAAGTACCGATACTGCACTAAACATGTACTCAAGGAGAAGTAAAAGTTCACATTTATAAAACTACTCAGTAAATTACAATTCCTGAGAAAAACTACTCGATTACAGTCATCTGAGTGTTTGTAATTAGTTACTTTACACCACTGAGTACTGACGTCATTTATCTCCTATGCGCGATGTCGCAGTAGAATAACATGCCGAAGGAGGCGAGGGGTAACTAAATAAAACACTCCTATTACTTTAAAAGGTAGATAATTATGCACTGTTCAACTGCTTGTGAGTTTGCTGAACAGTCTTTCATTGACACTGAGGAATGGCATGGCATGAGCCGCTATTTCACTACTAGGGAGAAATGCTGTAAAACTCCATCTCTGCTTCTCTCTCTCTCACTTTGGACATTTGACCCGCTGACCTGTTTGTGAGGTAACTTTTCCTCTCCTCTTGGCTGTAAAAGCATTGTGGGTCCAGACACGTGGGTCCACAAAGCGTAATTGTGGGTCACAGGTGTGAGTTTTCTCCACTGCGTCTATTATGGTTTACCTGTGATAACCGCGTATTAGAGGTCTGCATTCCCGCGGAAGCCGACCAGATTTCTGCGGCGCGGGAATAAATTTCCGAATAAAGCACGGAAGCAGTCGGTAACGGGTTTAATTTGGGACGGGAGCGGGCCTGCAAAAATATTGCTCCCGACTCCCGAGCGAGCAAGCGTATGCATGTGTGTAAATGAAATAGCGCGATGCTGTGCTTAGCTTGTTTGTTGCTGTGTGTGTGTGTGTGTGTGTGTCTGTGTGCTTTGTGCTTATGTGTGTGTGTGTGTTTATACAGACAGCTTGTTATAGCCTGTCTGGACTCTGTATAGCTGGGTTGTTTTCGGTTTTGTTCTCCCCCCACTTTTTAGCGGGATCGGGCGCGGCGGGTAGAAAGCGGGACGGGTCAGGCAGCGGGACAACAAATGCTAAATGTAAGCAGGAGCGGACGGGTTCGGGCTAAAACCTGGGGCCTCATGTACGAAGACTTGCGTGGAAATCATACTAAAACATTGCGTACGCAAAAAGCTGTAAATGTGCGTACGCAGAAAAAAAATCAGATGCATGAAACACTGCGTACGCCAAATCCCACGCATATTCTCTTTGTACATCCGAATAAACATGAAACGGAGCGCAAAACCCCTCCCTGCCTCCTCCCCTGTATGAATATGCTAATGACTCTACTTTGGCAAAACCCAACGAAAAAGCAACGGAAAAAGCAAGCAAAAAGAGAAACTTTGAACAGAATGTGAATTGAAGGTGCTGCTTGCAGAGGTAGACCGGGGGAAAACGGTGTTATTTGCAAGTTTGTCCTCCGGAATTAACAACAAAAGAAAAAAATAGAGTGGGAGAGTTTAGCTGATGCGGTTAACACAGTTGGGTCTAAACATCACACTGAGTGCATTAAAAAAAAGTGCAAACAGATGTACTACTCTTAAAAGTCTGGGTGGCGCAGTTCGTAAAACGCATGTCATTATGTTTTGACACGTTCGAGCATGAACTCGGTTCCAATCCAGCATCTGCTGAAGTCATTCTTTTTTTTCCCTGCTACATATCAGATTTTGCCCACTATTTATCACGAGGAAAACAAGTAGGAATCATTAATAAGTTTGTGCATCATATTTAATTTGCACATTTATTGAATGGAAATGTTTCTGATTCACGTAAACTCATCTTCAGATAGTGTCTTTATAGCAATGTGCGTGCAGTAGATCGCTCAGATTACATTGGGAAAACAGGCGACCGCTGCAAATTGTGCTTTAATGTTTGGCTGGTCAACTGTATGGTATGGAAACCTTATATACCTGCTGAACCCGTCTCATACAGCTGCCATTGCACTGCTCAGACACTTTGTAGAGAGGAATTTAACACAACTGCCTCTAGGAGTCGCCAATGGAAATAAAACAGACACGCACAAAAAATGTGCGTACGCCAGCCATGAAGCTGCCGTGGAGCTGCGCACATCCCCACGTTCAGTTCATCGTTAGTAAATCCAAACGTGAGCGATTCTGAGCGTGAAACCTGGCGTACGCAAAGTTTTAGTACGTACGCAGCGTTGATACATGAGGCCCCTGGCGGGTGCGAGCGGGATTTAACATTTAGTCCTGCGCAGATCTCTAACCGCGTATTATGCAGTTGTTCATCCCGTGTCACTTATCGGTGAACAGCGCTTTAATTTCTAAAGCCGATCGCAGCTCTTTCTGTTGAGCAGGTGAAGACAATAACCAATTATAGGGGTGTAAGGCTGCGATTGTCAGCGCTAAAAAAGCAAGCGGGGTAATATTGACATGAGTTTATTTGCTGTAAATGCTTGTGCTGTCTTCTGCGCATGTGTTGGAGTTTTGTTTGATACATTCAGAAAGAGTGTTTTCTTTGAGCAGGTCAAATTAAAGGTACAGTTCATATATCTGACTGCTGAATTAAAGGTCAAAATTGTATTACAAATAATATATAAATATATTTATAAGTTTTAATTAAAAAAATAGTTGTCAAGAAAAAATCTAATTATGTATGTAAAGCATCATCAATGCACCAAGATGTCGAATTGAAACGAATAGATGGCATGATCATTGTAACCGAACCGTGAGACAAGTGTAGATTCACACCCTTAGTATTTTCATTATCAAACATTAAAGGGTCACGAAACACCAGAACACATGTTTAGAGCTGTTGACAGTCATATATGTGTCCCACACTGCTATAAACACTATTAGGACACCTATATCTCACAAAAAAGTGAAAATTGGTTGTTTTTGCGTTATTTCAAGCAAATTCGTACTTCCAGTTTGAAGCTAATTTTTGAAGCTGCGTCACGGTCATGAGATAATAGCGTGTATTCCAGCGTGCAGACTGGACGTCTGAGCCAGAGTGTGTCTTATTACGTCTTACAGTGTGCTGCATTAATGCATGAGTAAGGCTTGGTTCAAACCAATCAGCGCGCTCTATTGTGCAACTTCATTAATATTCATTACTGTCACAGTGTTTAGACGACAGAGACGCCACGTTGTGTTGGCAAAACAAGCGTGAAGTGTTGCTTTTATAGTTTGCTGCAGTGAAGTTTTGTTTTCATTTTCTCTCTGTGAGAGCTCAGCTGGAGTCACGTGTGGATTAACAGTGTACGCGACGCTCCACAACAATAACTTACGTAACTTACGTGTCTAAGGAGGATTATTGTTTACCTGAGAGCTGTTCTCATCTGCAAACGCTGAGATCCGGATTCGCTTGTAGTCTCCTCTTAATAAAGACGCGGCTCTAGTTGCTGGTGATTGTCCTGTCTCTACAGATTTGGTAAGTGAGCGACCAGTGCTCTTTGTTTATTCAGTTTGTTTGTATCGAACTAAGTTAACTATTGCACCGAGTGTAAACATGTTAGCACCACAACCAAACTTTAACCTCGTGTAGGATTTTCACCGCATTTTGTGACCGGAATAACACACACGGCTTTCTGACGCTACCTGCCGTGTGCATCTAAGTTTCCGGGAAATGCAGAGGTTTTTTTCTCTCATTCGCCGTGCGGTATCAAACATTGCATGAAAAATACACGCTTAGAGCAGAACCTCGAATCATATATCTCGTTTGTCGCGAGGGACATGAATGAATTCCCTGAATGAAAGACGTTAAAGTTCACCGTTTAATAATTTGGCAAATAATTCGACTACAGATGTCCATGTAAACACAGTCACTTTCTCCCCTGTGTGTGTGTGTGTGTTTTTTGACTCTGAAAGTCAACGCGCCCAAATAGACACTCCCACACCATCCCTCTTTTCTTCCTCCGACACTCCCCCCTGAACAGAGCTGGACACGCCCACTTTTCTGACTTTTTTCAAAGTAGAGGTGTGAAAACACACTGCTGAAACAAGGGGCTTTTATGGCCCTTTAACACAAATACTGTAATAAATGTACTGTTGATTGCTTGTTTGTTAGTAAATGCACAACCTTACTGTAAAGTGATACTATCAAAATATTCAAATTCACCATCATGTGAACAAACTCCAACAAAACACACTCGCCTTCATAACATCATTAGCAGGAGGAAACCAAACAGAGAGATCAGAAGCACATCAGATTTATTAGCATGTGTCTCAAAAACAACACACATGAACCTCGCTTACTGACGTGTGTGTGTGTGTGTTTCAGAAGAGCGTCACTCAGATCAGTCTGTAAATGACACACACACACACACACACACACACACACTAGCACCTATTTGACCAATCCAATCAGAGTTCAGAAGCAGTCAGTCAAAGGTCAAACGGGTTTGATTCAGTTTAAAAAACAAAAACAGAGCAAACAGGAAGTAGTCCAGCCCTCCTCCGACAGGGCACAGGAAGGAACAAACCTCAGCATACCTTATTCTTACAAATGTATGCGTGTTTGGCTGAAATCAGCAGATCATGAAGAGGATTTAAAAACAATCCCGTTGCTTTTCCTGAAAGTCACTTCCTGCTGGAGGCGGGGCTTTTGTGGAACAGGTAAACAGACCTCTGGAGACCTGAGGACAAACAAAGCAGAATAAAAACCTCAGTGTGAAGTGGAAACTGGAGGAGCGCATGAACAACTGTACAGGTATAAGGAAATATAGCTAGATATGTTTATACAACAGTTCTGTCTGGTCCTCGAATCTGATTGGCTGATAGCAGTGCAATATTCTGCAATATCAGCACTCGTACAGCCTTTTCATCACCCGTGTATCACTCCGCCCACATGGACTGACCGCAGATGAATAAACTCACTAGATTTTGACAAATATTGCAGCTGTTGGAGAACGTCATGTACTCTTGAGACCTTTTAGCTGAGAATGTAGCTGGTTTAGACTGACACTATGCAGGATAGAGCCTATTTGAAATATGTATAATTTCGGAGATTCAGCGCATCAGCGGCCATTAGCCTATCACTGAGCAGAGCAAAGATGGTTGCACCACAAGATGGTGACAGAAGCCCTTTTTACACAGTGATACCGGTAAATATCCAGCAAATATCCTGAATGACTTTACCGTTAAATTCAAGAAAGTGCTGTTCACACAGGAGAGGATGTTCTGGAATTTTTCCGGAAAAGACCACTCATACATCCATGTGATGGTTGGCGGGGATGCCGCCTATGTCATTTTAAAATTGTGTTTACAGGGCACCTATGGTGAAAAATCTACTTTTCTAGCTGTTTGGACAGACATGTGTGTAAGTATACTGTATAGACATGTCATATTGGGCTGATATATACACACACACTCCTTTTTTTCTCTCTTCAATTTAACAACAAAAAAACGGTGGACCAATTGGAGCGGTTTTCAGACCGACTGCAACTTTATGTAGGAGAGCAGTGCCCCCGCCCACCAATATTGATTGACAGCCTTGCATCACGATCATATCCTCAGTTTCTTGTTGCACGTCCGCCATTTTCAGCGTGTGAGTCAAAGCGATATCATTAAAGGAACACCCTTGCTCTTTTTTTTTTTGATGAAAGGCTAATTGGGCTCAACACAAGATCAATATTCTCCACATTATCGCTGTAATCGGATTTATTGCATGTACCTTTTGCGTGGCGCAGCGCCGTGCATTTCGTAGTTCTGGGCGTGGGTTAATGTCGAGGTGCACGCGGCAAAGCTTCGAGTCAGCAGCTCGGTGCGGCGTGGGTTTCTGTCGCGGTGCACGCAGCGGAGCTAACTGTGTTTGTAACATTCCTAATGTTCATTAGCACAAAGGCTAGATATTAACGGGGACTTGGAGAAAAACTGTTTATGCACAATAGGTTCTATACACAGTTAGAGTTTTAAAGCCACCGATAACCTTCCGGTGATAGCGTAATGTGAGTATTTTCAATTTCACAAGGTTGTTTTTACAGCATTGATGTTGTAATGTGATTACAATACATTCAGTTGAATAGACTTAAGCATTCATTTAGTTGTTCAAGCGTAAAAATAAATGAACGATGTTTTAACGACTAATATAACCACTATCCTAAATCGGATACGCGGGTCGCCGGATGTGCGGTATGCACATCAATATAGCAGCATTTTTATGACACTGTATGACAATAGTTATTTGTGGTGGCGCAGTAGGTAGTGCTGTCTCACAGCAAGAAGGTCGCCGATTAGAGCCTCAGCTGGGTCAGTTGGCGTTTCTGTGTGGAGTTTGCATGTTCTCCCCACGTTCGCGGGGGTTTCCACTGGGTGCTCTGGTTTTCCCCACAGTCCAAAGACATGCGGTACAGGTGAATTGGGTAGGCTAAAAATTGTCTGTAGTGTGTGAATGAGTGTGTATGGGTTTCCCAGTGATGGGTTGCAGCTGGAAGGGCATCCGCTGCTTAAAACATATGCTGGATAAGTTGGTGGTGCATTCCACTGTGATGACTCCAGATTAATAGGGACTAAGCCGACAAGAAAATGAATGAATGAATGTATAACAATAATGAATATTTTTACACTAGTGTGATGGTTGGGTTTAGAGTTAGGGTGGGGCTGGGCTTTAAAAAATACAATTTATTGGGTAATTTAATAGATAGCATAAATAATACTCAATACAACTACTGTTTTTACGTTACTGTGACAGTTGGATTTAGGGTTGGGGTTGACGTTAATAAAACACAACAAATGTGAAATTTAATAAATAATATGAATAATTCTTGTTAACTTTCGGACGCAACTGTATCCGATCTAGCAACAACCAAAATACCGGGGTAAGGCTGCGTTCACACCAGACGCGGAACGCGCGTCAAGCGCGAGTGATTTACATGTTAAGTCAATGCAAACGCGCGAATAGACATCCTGCGGCGCGTTACGCGCGAATGGTGCGGCGCGAATGCGCGGTGTGCATGGAAAGCGTTTTGCGCGTTTCTCTCTAGTTCGCGCGAATTACCCGAGTTCAAAAATCTGAACTTCAGCTGTCATTCGTGCTGCGTTAATCAATCAGGAGCTTGCTCTTGTGGGGACGTGATTATGACGTATCGCCTGTTGTCGCTGTCCCAGGGGAAATCCCCCAGCAGACACCGACAACAAGTTCATCAAACTGGGCTGGGCTCAGTCAGAAGCACCGCTGAAAACCTCCATCAGCCAGGTTCAGTTTCTGGAGGAGTCTATGAGCTTAAAGAGCTGAATGCTCCCCTGAAAGGATGTAGTGGACTCAGACACGGCCCTAAACGTATCAACGCTGTTTATCATCCTTCATAAAGCACATAAACACTGTTATTTTCTTCATAAAATCCATGTTAGCCATTTAGCTATGAAGCTAGAGTCATGCCCATCACGCGAATTCGCATCTGTTCTGAAGTGAATTTGACACGCGAATGAAGCGAGTAAACTCAAATGTTCACGCGGCTATTTACGCGCGAATAGCGCGATTTATCCGCGCGTTTCACGTCTGGTGTGAACACAGCATAAAACAAACTGTCATGTTTTAAAGACATGGCGGGGGGAAATGGACCTTATTGCAGTGCTTCTTGTCCGATCTGAAACCCACTTCATATCGTATATCTAACAGGCAGTGATTTGAATAAATCAGACCTTAAACATGACAATTTTGAAATGGAATGACGTCATCGGAAGCCACTGGGCTGCCTGGCTGAAAATTAAAAGTCCGTGTGCACATGGCTCACTTACCTAACACGCAGATGTTTTGCATTAGAATTTGTGAATTTGTGTAAATTGTTAAATAGGATAATCTGTAAAACATTTAAAAAATATATAATTTTTGTCATTGGTCTTTAATCTTTAAAATTACTTTTACAAATTAAAACAACTAATTGGAGATTTACATCGTCTTTTCCATTTTGAGAAATAGTTACTCTTTACTTTTTACTCATGAGTACGCTTTTAATTAGTTATTTTTTACTTTTACTTGAGTAGATTTATAGACATGTAACTTTACTTTTACTTGAGTACAAGATTTTATTACTCTTTCCACCTCTGCTCTTTATAATGATAGAACAAACTGTGGTTATGTTTATATGAAATTACAATATATTGTTTATTCCTCTGCATTTTAAGTTGTAAACTATAAAATCATGCGTCTTCTCACGGTTTGTGTCTGATTTTGTGAGCTAACTGACAACAGTGGTTTGCTCCCCTTTCTCCCCTGCTTGCTCCCCTGCACACCCACTCCTCCCTCTGCTCGCAGCGCTCCACGCTCATCATGGAGCATTTTTTAAAATGGTAGACTTGAACTGGAAGAGGGGGGGTTTCATGACCCTTTAATGATTTTTGCCATAAAAGAAAAACGGATCTTCGTAACCCATTTAATGCAATTTTGCCTACCGACTTAAATAAACAAATGCAGCACAATCCTGTTTTGTGCTTAAAGGTCAAAGAGAAAATGCAGCATCAAAAAAGTATGATTTTATTGACCTTAAATTAGTATAAAAAAACTAAAAACACACAAACTGAATTGATCTCTTATTAAAGCCCTGCAGAAACCAACATTTTTACTTCTGAACAGTTTGACGTGCCTATTATTAGTCCCAGATGACATGCTTGATCTCTGTGCAGAAGCTCAGCATCACGGCAGACTCATCAAGAGGAAACGAAACGCTGATCTCAGATTTTCCAGAGTCTTTCAATATTGTTTACACACATCTACACTTCTTCATTTGCAGGAGTTCAGGGCTCAGTGTTACTGATTTTAACGACTGGTTCAGTCAAGCCAGTTACTCTTGGCCTGTATTCACAAAACAACCCAACCCTTGTGTTCAGATTTACTATCCATTATAATGACATTTTAGAGGCGGCTGGAGGGCTATCACAGGATGGTGAATAATTTGGACTTCACCAGTAGCTATTATTTGGTCAAGTTGGCTCCAAGCAGTCTATTAAACTCTGAAAACTGGACTGACACAGTTTCAATTTACTGGGATCTTCTATGTGAAGCTGCTTTGACACAATCTACATTGTAAAAGCGCTATAGCAGTAGTCACCAAACTTGTTCCTGGAGGGCCGGTATCCTGCAGATTTTAGCTCCAACTCTAATCAAACACACCTGAACCAGCTAATCAAGGTCTTACTAGGTATACTTGAAACATCCAGGCAGGTGTGTTGAGGCAAGTTGGAGCTAAACCCTGCAGGGACACCGGCCCTCCAGGACCGAGATTGGTGACCCCTGCACTATAGAAATAAAGGTGACTAGAATTAAAGTAGGTCTATCGAACCTTGCAATTTACAAAATAAGCACTGGATGTATTGTTGTATGAATATTGCGTATGTGTCGTACCTTTAGGGCTGGCGCGGGGCGTCCCGATGAGCTCATAACTGCTGAAACCCACCTCTGCCATCAGGAAGGAGCTGAACTTATCCGGCTTCAGTCGAATACTGCTGTAGTTCCTGCGTGTAACGTCCTGAAAACACAACAACACACCAAACGCCATCAATCAGAGAACATCCACCACATTTACCAGATCTAAGGTCTCGATTACGGATTTCAAGGTAAACCACAGTAAATCCTCTGATGGTTAATTCAGGGCCAGAAATGAACCTTTTCTCTTGGTAGCACCACTGCTCCTAACTTCCAAAATGTAGGCGCACCAGACAAAATTTAGTCGCACCCACCAGAAGTGATGAGCACTGTTACTACACGCTTTATATGAACAGATGCTATTATGTATTAGCACTCTAATCACAACTTACAAATAAACACAACCTGCATGCGCTCACCAGCCCTGCACGCCCTGCTTGACGTGAATGAGATGAACTGAATTAACAATAACTGTGCTGTTCTCACGGGTGCTGTCTGATATTGAACAGATGATATTGACATAGAGCTTATTATTTGCATACCTCATCTTAATATATAACGGTCTTTTCATGATCTGCAATATTGGTTTCATCAGTGAATGCATGCTCTTTAGCGATGGCGAATGCAGTGTCAGTCGCACGATTGATGATTAAATGAAGGATTAAATAACGTTAGAGCATCTCGTGCTTAATGTGTAGACTCAGTGGCAAACACTGTTACCTGAAAACTCCCTCACACTGGCTATATGGTGAATGCTTTAGTCATTTTCACAGCCGACTTTAAACACTGGAAGTATTTTATGCACTCTTAGAAAAGTGTAAATGCTGTATTGACATTCAGTACATGATCACTGATCAGATGTGTCATTATTAGTAACTTTAGGTGGTTTCTAAAACTAATTCTGCCAGTGTTGTTTTCATTCTCTCTAATCCAGACCTTTACATTTTCTAGCTGTGGCACCCTGTCATTGGAGTGATTGACAGCTGATGTTAACCAATCCATTCGCATTCTGTTCTAGCGCAGTGGGCCAATAAGAAGAGCTTAAAGGCGGGGCAAGCATTGCAGGCTTTGTTTACTGCAGCAAGTTGACATGTAAACTGTTTTAAACCATTCCTGAGCACTATGTTTGGTGTTTTTAGGTGTAAAGATGCTTAATGCGTGAATGCCTCCTAAATCCGCACATGTGCTGAACATTTTGCTGTGAAAACTAGTTGCACGACATCAATTTTATGCAGTCGCACAAATGCTCCCAATTATATTTTGAGGTCGCATGGATAAATTTAGGGTGCATATGCGACCAAAACAGTCGCAATTTCAAGCCTTTTTAATATTACGGTTTCTAATTTTCATTCATTCATTCATTCATTTTCTTGTCGGCTTAGTCCCTTTAATATTCCGGGGTCGCCACAGCGGATTGAACCGCCAACTTATCCAGCAAGTTTTTTTTTACGCAGTGGATGCCCTTCCAGCCGCAAAACATCCACACACACAATTACACACACACTCATACATTACGGACAATTTAGCCTACCCAATTCACCTGTACCGCATGTGTTTGGACTCTGGGGGAAACCGGAGCACCCGGCGGAAACCTATGCAAAGGCAGGGAGAACATTCAAACTCCACACAGAAACGCCAACTGAGCCGAGGTTCGAACCAGCGACCTTTTTGCTGTGAGGCGACAGCACTACCTACTGCGCCACTGCCTCGCCTCTAATTTTCATTATTACTAAAATAATTGAGAAACAGCCCTCATTAACTGAAATGGCCTCGTTCATTCGTCACAGTTGAAATGCAGTTTAGTTTAGTTCAGTGTAATAATGTAAAAGGCAATGCTGAAAGACTGAAGAGCAACTCCAGTGCACGGCTTTAACCCTTTCACGTGTGAGTTTTCAATGCTCCAGCTGACTCTCCTACATGAGTGTTCTCCAGCCTCCGATGCCTAGACTGCAACTCTTCACAAGATGTTTGGCCAGAGGAGAAATGGTTGTGCATTCACTTTCGTCAGTTGCTGAAGTTTGCTCCTCGCCACTGGCTTGTTTGGTTTGGGACTTACAGAGCTGTGCATCGATGAACTTAAAAAGTCCAGTGTGGAAAATCAAACCACACTGAACTGAACTAAACTGAACTTCAACTCTGAAAACTGAACTAATACGTTTCAATCTACTAGAACTTCAGTGTTCAGCTGCTGTGACAGAATCTACATTATAAAAGTGCTCTGGAAATGAATTGAATTTGTATATATCGTATTTTGCTTCTTTTTGGCCTTTTCTGTAAACATTGACAAAAGTTCAAATTATATTGTGAAATTTCTGATCCTCAAATATGTGATAGAACATACATTTCGTCTTTTAAACAGCTTAATGATACTCATATTACTTGTTATATGATGGGAAATGGGCGACGTCGTTGTTACTGTAAAAGATGCAGCGACAATTGGAAGTTAACCAAGTTTTCATATTACTTATAAAATACAATTCCTGTGTAATTTTAGCATCTACCTCTACCTCAACCCTAAACCCAACCCTTACTGTAATGTAAAAACGGTATTTGTTGTAGTGTCACAAAAATGATGCTATACTGAAGTGAGTATCCTCATCTGTATCGCATCTAGACTTCACACTCTCCTGCAGCACGGTAAAGTCTAAATAGGATACAGCTGAGGATACTTCTCATTAACTTCTGATTGCAGCTGTATCCCCTCAAGCAAAAACCACAGGAGAGATCCGAGCTGCTGGATTTAAGTCATGTTTATCCATAATTTTCTTCTGAAATTCATGAAGGTAAGCAACTGTTTATCTGGGAATAGAGAAAATATTCTAGTAACATAAACAGTGTGTATCTTACTTGAAAAAAGCACAGTTATATTGAAAAATAATTATTATTGCCATCTTCATAGACATCAGCATATATTTTACAAATAGTAAATGGTAAGTTTTGCTTGTAGTCATGTGTATTTGAATGTCTGACAGCACGAAAAAATTGTTATCTGACAAGTGCTGCGCACCTCTTGCTGTGCCTCAGCATGCGCCGTCAGATTAGAATTTTAGCAGTTGATGACGAGCGCTCTGAACATTCTAATCACACCAGTGTGATCATATGCTTCAGGGACCAGTCAAGGCTGATCACACCAGTGTGACCATACGCTTCAGGGACCAGTCAAGGCTGATCACGCCGGTGTGATCGTACGATTTAGGGACCAGTCAAGGCTGATCACACCAGTGTGATCATATGCTTCAGGGACCAGTCAAGGCTGATCACACCAGTGTGATCATACGCTTCAGGGACCAGTCAAGGCTGATCACACCGGTGTGATCGTACGGTTCAGGGACCAGTCAAGGCTGATCACACCAGTGTGATCATGCGCTTCAGGGACCAGTCAAGGCTGATCACACCGGTGTGATCGTACGGTTCAGGGACCAGTCAAGGCTGATCACACCGGTGTGATCGTACGGTTCAGGGACCAGTCAAGGCTGATCACACCAGTGTGATCATGCGCTTCAGGGACCAGTCAAGGCTGATCATGCTGGTGTGATCGTACGGTTCAGGGACCAGTCAAAGCTGATCACACCAGTGTGATCGTACACTTCAAAAACCAGCCAAGGGCGATCATACATATGAAACGGTTAAAGTGCTCTAGTGTCTGTGTAACTGTGTTTGCACTCGGTAAACCGCAGTGAACTGATGACCATCACAGCCAATGACAATCATTTCTGTTGAGCAAGTGAACACAATGGCCTATAAGCGGTGTTTAAGAACAGGCTCAACAGCACTTACATGATAGCAGGAAATGGACGTTTTTAAAATTTATCAAATTCAATACTTTTGACAACACTAGCTTGTGTGTGTGCGTTACCGTCAGTCTCTTGTGGCGGCTGTATGAGCTCCAGGGCTGCGGTTCGAGGATCAGCACTCCTCCAGGTAACAGGTGTCTGTAGATCCGCCCAAACAGCCTCTGAATTCCAGCGTCGCCGTAGTTCAGGTGAACCCACTTGGTCAAACTCAGACACAGAATGACATCATACTCCGCGCTCTGTGACACCACTGCCGCATCACTGTCCGGCACATAATCGCCCTGCAGGACATCCCACAAACACACACACACGTTTATAATGGACTGCACAATATTGGAAACGTCTGACATTACGATATTTTGTTTTATATATTGCAATATGAATATAATTACACCAGATGATTTTAGTAGCTCTTTTTAGAAGGATTTCATTTATTTATACTGGTATGAGTCTTCTTCTGTGCAGTGCATTTGCATATATATTATAATAACTATGGCAGCACGGTGGCTCAGTGGTTAGCACTGTGGCCTACCAGCAAGAAGGTCTCTGGTTCGAGCCTCGGCTAGCTCAGTTGATATTTCTGTGTGGAGTTCGCATGTTCTCCCCGTGTTAGAATGGGTTTCCTTTAGGAGCTCCGGTTTCCCCCACAAGTCCAAACACATGCGCTATAGGGGAACTGATGAACTAAATTGGAAATAGTGTATGTGAGTGTGTGTGAATGAGGGTGTATAGGTGTTTTCCAGTAATGGGTTGCAGCTGGAAGGGCATCAGCTGTGTAAAACATGATGGAATAGTTGACGGGTCATTCTGCTGTGGTGACTGCTGATAAATAAGGGACTAAGTCAAAAGAAAACGAATGAATTAGTTATAATAAATTACAAGTATATAAACATGGCATTCGTGGTTTTCTTGGGAGTCTAACACAAGTCTAGCACAGAAATTAAACAATCCAACCTAAAATAACAGGGTCATAATTGTATAAAGGAATTTTTAAAGATAAAAACTTTGTGTTTTAATCTTTAATAAATAATGTAATCCTGTGATGTGACTATTGCGCATATGCACGATCGATGCTCAAACAGATATATTGTTCAGCCATGGCCCCCATGAATCTCTGTGCATTCGGGTTTAAAGGGAAACTCAGTTCAACCCAAAATTAAAATTCTGTCATCTTTTCCTCATCCTCCACTTATTCCAAACCTGTTTGTGTTTCTTTCTTCTGTTGAACACACATGAAGATACACTGAAGAATGCTGCGAAAAAAGAACAGCTATTGACTTGTACAGTTTTTTTTGTTCCTTCTATGGATGTCAATGGCTCCTTTTCCCCCCCATCGTTCTTCACAATACCTTTATTTGAGTTCAACAGATGAAAATCAAACTGGTTTAGAAGAAAGAAATGTGCGTTATAAAAAAATAGTAATAAAATAGTGTGAGTAAATGAGGAAATTTGCTGTTTTGGGTGGTGTCCCTTTAAGTCCCCACCAGGATATAAAAACATGAAAAAACACACACTCACAGGGGCATGTCAAAACCTGACACTAAAGGAAGGTGTGGCTGAACACACACACACACACACACAACTCTGTCTGCATGACTAGAAATACTCAAGATAGGAAGCCTTGTTTTGCAGGGAGCATGAACAGTATAAATAATGGATACCAGAGGGTCCAAAATACATGAAAACATGAATAAATTAATATTAATAATAATTAAAAATATATAAATAAAGAAAAATAAATATGAATAAAAATAAATAAAATTATATATATATTTTATATAATTGTAAAAATAAAATATATTATAAAAATAAAAAAAAAATAACATTTAAATAAATATAAATTTTTATATTTATAAATTATTAAAAATGTTAAATGTTATTTTTTATTTATTTTTAATTGAAAGAAAGAAAGAAAGAAAGAAAGAAAGTGTTAGCATGAATCTGAAACAGGCTTAAAGTCTGCTTAAAGCGGATGTTTCACTTCCTACAAACTTCAGTGTTGTGACTTCTCTGGCTACTGAAGTGTACTATTCAGAAAGGGCGGGGTTTACATTGGAGGGGCGTAGCTATGAATGTTCTGGCCAATCAGTCAGACTGACATCAAAAGAAGGTGGAGATTCCAGAGCGGAAGCACATCCTCAGATTCTGATCAAAGATGAACGACTCTAACAGTCCAGTTGAATGTCCTGACATATTTAATTTCATTTAATTTCTGTAATTATTTTAATTTGAACAAACTATTTGATGGTTTTAGCTTTAGTTTTAATAAACATTTATCACTAGTTTATGGTAAGTGAGATTTAAACACACAGACTGAGAAATGCTGCTTATTCAAATGCAAATTTTCAATCCAAAAATTCAAAGAACAAACGGATTTTTCATTTTTTATAAAGCTACACAGAAATATTTTATATTTAATATAAATTTATAAAAAAACTTAAATATTAAATAAGTTAATAACATAAAATGTCCTATTATTTTAGAGGTGATTGTGGTAATTGGCTGGCTGGCGGCGTGGCATCACGTGACGCTGCTTCCAGGCCTTCATTAAACTGTATGGGGAGACTCAACACATTGTAATAATAAACGTTGCCCAATATCAGATGTCCAGAAAGAGATTCATTTTTAAAAAATTGTTAAAATATTGGTGTCTGTGATGCAGCATGTCAAGAGACTGTTGTGTACACCACAATTTAATATAAAATTCACTTTAATGTGTGATATGACTAAAATGGTCAGGAACAAATCTTTTCTCTAAGAAATAATTGCAATTATGCAATTAACTGTCCAATTGTCCGCACTGACGCTTAATAGTCTGTTTTCGAGTCCATCCAGAAATGTAATATGTGGCCAAATAATAATAATATAGGGCATGTAAAAAAATTCTAGGAAATATTTTGATCTTATGTGCATAAGTACATTTCTAATAATTGCAAATGAATTTGTAAACTGATATTTTTCCAATATTTTGTAAAAAAAGAGGTGTATATGTTATTTTATATATGTTCATGATATAGACAGATGGGTTGATGGGTTGATGGATGCAGATAGAAATATAGATAAATAGACAGACAGATAGAACTATGATAGATAGACGGATGGATGGATGGATGGGCAGACAAGACGGACGGACGGACGGACAGATATGGATGGATGGATGGATGGATAGATAGATGAATGGATGAATAGATAGATAGATAGATAGATAGATAGATAGATAGATAGATAGATGAATGGATAAATAGATGAATGGATGAATAGAGAGAGATAGATAGATAGATAGATAGATAGATAGATAGATAGATAGATAGATAGATAGATAGATAGATAGATGAATGGATGAATAGATAGATAGATAGATAGATAGATAGATAGATAGATAGATGAATAGAGTTAGATAGATAGATAGATAGATAGATAGATAGATAGATGAATGGATGAATAGATAGATAGATGAATAGATAGATAGATGAATGGATGAATAGATAGATAGATGAATAGATAGATAGATGAATGGATGGATGGATAGATAGATAAATAGATGAATGGATGAATAGATAGATAGATAGATAGATAGATAGATAGATAGATAGATAGATAGATAGATAGATAGATAGATAAATGGATGAATAGATAGATAGATGAATAGATAGATAGATAGATAGATGAATGGATGGATGGATAGATAGATAAATAGATGAATGGATGAATAGATAGATAAATAGATGAATGGATGAATAGATAGATAGATAGATAGATAGATAGATAGATAGATAGATAGATAGATAGATAGATAGATGAATGGATGAATAGATAGATAGATAGATAGATAGATAGATAGATAGATAGATAGATAGATAGATTCCATATATAGAAATACAGACAGATGTTTGTGTGTGCAAAATCCAAACATTAATTATACATCCAATAACACACACACACACACACACACACACACACACACACACACACACACACACACACACACACACACACACACACACACGTCAGGAAGATCTGCTGCTTCAGCTATGTTAGTGTACCTTCAGGAAGCAGACGTTGCTGGGGAACTGGCCTGGAGACTGATGCATTATGGGAGGAGCGGCGATGGGTCCGCGGCAGCGCATGAAGGAGACAGGAAACCTGGGTAACACCAGCTGCAGGTCCATCAGCGGCACCAGCCCCGTGACCTCTGACCCCTCACCTGCTCCCGCCTGCTGCCTGTCCTGCAGCTCCGACAGGAAATGGCGCAGGTTCTGGCGGGCGGCTTGCACCAGCGCGCCATCAATGTCCAAGCCCAGGATGTGGGCGGGGCTGCAGTGTTTGGCGATGGCAAGGGTCACATGACCCGTGTTACAGCCCACATCTAGAACTTTTTTTCCAGAGAACCATTCGGGATTAAAAAGAGCCAATCGTGGGTCGTCGGTCATCGATGGTGTGCGGTAGCCATAGTAACGGCTGTAGGCTCCATTATGGTATTTGCGCCGCGGCCTGCGCTGCTGTTCATGGCTTCGCTCCGCCCCCAAGGGAGGAGCTCCGCTGGCTCCGCCTATAACTGGAGTGTGAAAGGTTTGAGTGTGTGTGATTAGCCGCTTGGTGGGCGGAGTTGGTGTGATTGACAGGCGAGAGTCCGAGCGACTGACAGTTCGTCTGCGCTTCCGATGTTTGGACGGATGGGGCGCAGAGGCGGACCTAGAGAGTAATTGAGGGGCGGAGCTAGACGCAGAGGGGTGTGACTTACGCCGTGGCAGAATAGGTTGCACCACTTCATCGCGGCAATTAATCGAGGTGTTGAGCTCATACGGACGCGGCGACTCCTCGACAGGCGGAAGAACGGCACTGTTCGCAGCCTCTTCAGGATTAGCTACAGGAAATAATGTCGTTTCATTGGTTTTTGACTTCTCACAATCTGATTGGTCGGCAACGCCTGTGGTCGCTCCAGGATGATGGCGGTTGCGGTGTCTGCGTCTGATCTTCATTGGAGAAACCAACACACCGGCAGCCGAATCTCCGCCCCTGCCGCTTAAATTCAGCGGGTCTGTAATATCTTTCGGGATGAGAATCTCCACCGGGTCTCGGTTTTTAGAGGGGAGTGGCGATGATTTGGGCGTTTCGGCATTAAGCGCTTTACTGACCTCCTCGTCCAATAGGCTGTTGAGGTTTAACGGATCAAATATATTCCCGCCCAGCAGGAAGTTAGTAGGAAGCACAGGATCGCATTCAGAATTGGCGCGGCGTCTTCGCTTACCGAGACTCGGATGTTTGAACGCCACGTTCATACTGTAGCGCCGCTTCTGCGCCAGTTTCTGCGTCTGCACTTCAGTTCGAGTTTGTAGGCCATTTTTAATCTGAAAGGGCCCCTCGGCGGTAACCCCATCCTGTGGGGTCACGTGATTGGCTGCGAGTTCGGTTAGCACAATGTTAGCGGTCACCTCATCTTTAATGGTCTGCAGTGGGGACGGCGGGTGGGCCAGTAAACCTGCTGCCCCACCAGCAATAGGAAGCTCACTTTGCACTGACATCACAGTAGACATCCATCAGCCGCTGGAAACACAGAAACACACCATTCAAGTACAATATACAAGATATAAATGTGTGACGCTTGCAGATGAGTACTTACTTGACTACTCTGAGCCTGCTTTCTGTATTGTTTTATGGGCACTGATGTGCTTGTGACCCACGTGTTACATTTGGCTCATCTAACAGCTCCACGGCGCGTTAATTTAACTAACTCCGCCTATGGGCGGGGCTACCGCGACGCTCATGAATAATGCAACGGAAACGCGACTCTCGAAAGCTCCCCCCCTTTCCGACACAAACGCACACGTCCGTTAACACAGACACACACACACAGTACTGAGCGAGATATTTTCTCCGGCTCTCTCGCGCTGAGAGTAAACACGAACGCCAAAAATCAAACAAAAACAGCGCACACGACACACTATGTACACAGACCCGCGCTCATTAGAGCTACGTAAACACACAGCTGCACTTGACTCGCGCTACTGCAGATATGAAAAACACTTTGCTAAAATGGTGCTGATTAAAAATAGACTTTGATCTGTCGAATGTTCATGAGCGCTTGAACTCGCAGTGCTCCATCTCGCCCTGTGGCACAGCAGACCAGCGCGCTTATATATTCCACCACAGACCAAGCCTGACGGACAGTCGCGTCTGCCAATCAGAAAGCGCGATATACGTTAAGGCCCCTCGAACAACCAATGGCGGAGCTTTAAATGAAGGCATGTGCTCGCAGTCACCGCCCCTCCTCTTTTAATAGGTATCCAGCGGACTGCCTGAATTGACCCGTTAGACACTAAATATTATCGTCAAAATCAGTAAAATATAACAAATTGACGACAAAATGCATTTGTTTATTTAACAAGAGTATGTGTTTGAGCAGAATCCCATAATTCTGCTTTGGAGAACGTTCGGGAACTCGAAACAGGCAGTCGTCACATGTGTAAACAACCCCTGTGAGAGTTCTTCCGCGCTGAATTTACGCTTATAACAACGACTAATGATCGGATAACTAATAAAACATGACTTATGTCATATTAGCATTTTATATCGTATGGAATTAGCGCCTCTGCGAGTTTTAAAGAGACCCTCCCACTCTGCTGCAGGAGGAGGAGACTTCTGGGAGATGTAGTCCTTTTGATCTGAACCTGTTGCCAAAAACAAGAAAATAACAGCATAATATGATTCATTATTTTGATTATTGTGAAAGAAAACCCACTTGAGTCAGTGGATTCAGTGTATGCATTATTAAATCATTATTTTTGTTTGGCAGGACTGGTGTAAATGGCCTAAATTACACACATTTAGCTTATTTACAGACAAGAGAGAAGAAGAGATAGCTAACTAAAGGTATAGAAATATATTACAATAAGAGTGTCATATATGTGACCCTGGAACACAAAACAAGTCATAAGTGTTGAGTTTTAGAAAAATAAGCTGAATAAATAAGCATTCCCCTAGGTATGTCTTTTTTAATGCCAAAATGAACTATTTTTGATAACATATGAATAAATTAAAATGACTATTCTGAAATTTGAAGGTAGATAATGGTATTATACACTGAGAAAATCACCTTTAAAGTTGTCCAAATTAGGGTCTTAGCAATGTATTTTACTATTCAAAAAATGAGTTTTGATATATTTACAATATAGACATGTATAAAACGTCTCGATGTATGATGATGATCACTTATACTAATGATTTTTGGCATAGAATAAAAAATAATTTTGACTAATTCAATGTATTTTTGACTTCTCCCCTACATATACACTCACCGGCCACTTTATTAGGTACACCTGTCCAACTGCTCGTTAACGCAAATTTCTAATCAGCCAATCACAAGGCAGCATGTGCCAACAATGCCTTGTTGATGCCAGAGGAGAATGGCCAGACTGGTTCCAGCTGATAGAAAGGCAACAGTAACTCAAATAAGCACTCGTTACAACCGAGCTCTGCAGAAGAGCATCTCTGAACACACAACACGACCAACCTTGAGGCGGATGGGCTACAGCAGCAGAAGAGCACACCGGGTGCCGCTCCTGTCAGCTAAGAACAGGAAACTGAGGCTACAATTCACACAGACTCACCAAAACTGGACAATAGAAGATTGGAGAAACGTTGCTGCTCTGATAAGTCTCCATTTCTGCTGCCACATTCAGATGATCGGGTCAGAATTTGGCCTCAACAACATGAAAGCATGGATCATCCTGCCTTGTATCAGCGGTTCAGGCTGGTGGTGGTGGTGTAATGGTGTGGGGGAGATTTTCTTGCCACACTTTGGGTTTATTAGTACCAATTGAGCATCAACGCCACAGCCTACCTGAGTATTGCTGCTGACCATGTCCATCCCTTTATGAGCACAGTGTCTCCATCTTCTGATGGCTTCTTCCAGCAGGATAACGCAGCATGTCATAAAGCTCAATCATCTCAGACTGGTTTCTTGAACATGACGATGAGTTCACTGTACTCAAATGGCCTCAACAGTCACCAGAGCTCAATCCAATAGAGCAGCTTTGGGATGTGGTGGAGCGGGAGATTGGTATCAGGGATGTGCAGCTTCACTGTCCTTCATTGTCCTGTGACCCCTCGGGAGGTCCCGACCCCCACTTTGAGAACCATTGAGTTAGATCAACTTGATTATTAGGATCAGCTGTGTTTACATACAATATTATAGTGTGTGTGTGTGTGTGTGTAGTTGAACAATGATATTATAGTGTGTGTGTGTGTGTGTGTGTGTGTGTGTGTGTGTGTGTGTTTGTAGTTGAACACTATTATTGTGTGTGTGTGTGTGTGTGTGTGTGTGTGAGTAGTTGAACACTGTTATTGTGTGTGTGTGCGTGTGTGTGTGTAGTTGAACACTGTTATTGTGTGTGTGTGTGTGTGTGTGTGTGTGTGTGTGTGTGTGAGTAGTTGAACACTGTTATTGTGTGTGTGTGTGTGTGTGCGTGTGTGTGTGTAGTTGAACACTGTTATTGTGTGTGTGTGTGTGTGTGTGAGTAGTTGAACACTGTTATTGTGTGTGTGTGTGTGTGTGTGTGTGTGTGTGTGTGTGTGTGTGTGTGTAGTTGAACACTGTTATTGTGTGTGTGTGTGTGTGTGTGTGTGTGTGAGTAGTTGAACACTGTTATTGTGTGTGTGTGTGTGTGTGTGAGTAGTTGAACACTGTTATTGTGTGTGTGTGTGTGTGTGTGTGTGTGTGTGTGTGTGTGTGTGTAGTTGAACAATGATTTTATAGTGTGTGTGTGGTTGAACACTGTTATAGTGGTTTGTGTGAGTGTAGTAGAACACTTATAGTTAGTGTGTGTGTGTGTGTGTGTGTGTGTGTGTGTGTGTGTGTGTGTGTGTGTGTGCGTGTGTGTGAGTGTGTGTTCAAACAGTGCTGCTTCCTGTTGTTGCACCAGGACACAGATTGAGTGAGTACAGGACACACACACACACACACACACACACACACACACACACACACACACACACACACACACACACACACACACTCACACACACACAACAATAAACAGACACACACTAACACACACCCATGTTCGCAGATATGTGAGGATAGAAAACAGGAAATATGAACAATAGACTGGCAAACCCAAACCTGTGTGTGTGTGTGTGTGTGTGTGTGTGTGTGTGTGTGTGTGTGTGTGTGTGTGTGTGTGTGTGTTTTAGTTGTGAAGTTTTCACTGAACTCAAATTCGTGCAAATTCTACAGTTGCGCATTCAGAGCATTTACCGTCAGATTGGGCTGTCTGTGTGTGTGTGTGTGTGTGTGTGTGTGTGTGTCTGTGTGTGTGTGTGTGTGTGTGTGTGTGTGTGTGTGAGAGGAAGTGATCATTGTTCCAGCAGAAGGAGAGAAAGGCAGATCCTGAGAGCCTCCAGTGGAGTTTGAGTGTGAATCTCACCGGACTGTAATGGACACACACACACGATGATGAAGATGAAGACCCACAGAGACAGCCGGTAAGTCACACACACACACACACACACACACACACACACACGAGCGACTCTACGCTCTATAACGAGACGTTTGGTTAATTACACAACAGCCCGTTAGTGCAGGAGACAATGAGAGATTAGAGGAAAAGAGGTCAGCAGATTTAATCTTCATATAGAAACACAGTCATCTGCTAGATCACATCTGCTGAACACACACACACACACACATACACACACACACAGGTTTGATGATCTGTGTGTCAAATTCAGTTCATCGAAAGCTGATTAGGACAACAATACTGCCACAACAAAACAAAAGGAGGAGATTTTCTATATGGGGTGGCACAGTGGCTCAGTGGTTAGCACTGTGGCCTCAAAGCAAAAAGGTCACTGGTTCGAGTCCGGGCTGGATTAGTTGGCGTTTCTGTGTGGAGTTTGCATGTTCTCCCCGTGTTGGTGTGGGTTTCCTCCAGGTGCTCCGGTTTACCCCAGTCCAAACACATGCACTATAGGGGAATTGATGAACTAAATTGGCCGTAGTGTATGGGTGTTTCCCAGTACTGGGTTGCAGCCAGAAAAGGCAATCCCCTAAAAATGTAATTGCGGTTCATTCCACTGTGGTGACCCATGATGAATAAGGGACTAAGCTGAAGGAAAATGAATGAGTGTGTTGTTTGTTTTGTCGTGAGCTCTGTTATGTCAAGTTCAAGAATGTGTACACTGTATCACACACTACAAATGTTCAGTTATTTATTTAACCCAATGGTTGAGTTAAACATATATGGTGCTTGTTGGGTTATTTTTTTAGCTTTATTAGGTTACATATTAATAACTCAACCAGTTGGGTTAAAAATGTGCTGTTTTGTTGGGTTATACATACCCACCTGGCATGGAAATAGCACCAGCAGCAATCGCAAAGGCCTACATAGGATTGTGCGAACTGCTGGACTCGTAGTAGGAGGTGAGCTGAGAGGAGTCTGGCTGCAGACCTAATGCAGTGCAATCTGGGCTGCATCCAATGCTTTTTAATGGGCTCACCTAACCCCACCCCTACCCGTCACAGTGACGTCACTAGCTTTATTTGAGTGCATTGTGTCTGACATTGCATCAATGAGTGATGCAGTCTCAGCTTGCATCATAAAGGCTGCAACCAGATACTATTGGGTGAGCTTCCCTCCCTCCAGGACATCTACACCAGGCGGTGCATGAGGAAAACCGAGAGAATTATCAATGACTCCAGCCACCCAAGCCATAGATTTTCTCTCTGGTGCCCTCAGGCAGACGGTTCCGCAGCATCCAGTCACGCACCAGCCGACTGAAGGAAAGCTTCTTCCCTCAGACTATCAGGCTGATGAACACTCTATACAACACACTAAGACTCTTCCACAGCCTCACTGCACACCATCAAAATGTAGCATGTACTGCACTTTAACCAATCCATACTTTAAACAACAGTGCCTACAACTATGTGGACACCTATTCATCGTACATATCACTGTCAATTTCACATTGTCGCTGTATTTGCACTGTCTGAAGCCAGCACCTAAGCTTTTTACTCATCATAGCACACGTGCTGCTGATGATGTGTCAATAAAAGTGATTTGATTTGATTGGGTTATTTATAACCTTTAATGGTTATTTATATTATAACACAAACAGTTGGGTTAAAATTGAGTTGGGTCAACTGATTTAACTGACAACAGCTGTATTAATATGCGAGCGTAATGTTATTTTTGTGTTATAACAGTTAAGCTCCAGCACAGTAATACTGTTTTAGTTTTATTAAATGACCTCTCCGTGTCGTGTTTGTATATCTGTTTCACCAGCACTCTTAATTATTGATGATACAAATGCGCACTTCATAGCCGATCTATACTCTGTTAAAATAGTTGGCTTAAAAATACCCCAACATATAACTCAATATAGATTATTATAGCACCTTCCCAACTATGGGTTATTTTATCCCAATGCACTGGGTTATTTTGATTAAACATTATTTTTTTTATTCTAGTTTTACTACTATTCATTTTATAATTATGGCTGTGTAAATAAATAAATGTCTCCGCTGTGTCCTAAAGGTGAGAATGACGGTCAGATATCCCAAATATGTGTATGATTTCTTCAAAACAAACAAACTGTAGAGATGAACACGTGAGGTAGAGAAAGTGTTTTATCTATTTAATATAGATCGGCTATGAAGTGCGCATTTGTATCATCAATAATTAAGAGTGCTGGTGAAACGGATATAAAAACACAACAAGGAGAGGTCATTTAATAAAACTAAAACAATATTACTGTGCTGGAGCTTAACTGTTATAACACAAAAACAACATTACGCTCGCATATTAATACAGCTGTTCTGTGTCAGTTTAATCAGTTGACCCAAATCAATTTTAACCCAACTGGTTGAGTTATAATAACCAAATAAAGGCTTTAAATAACCCAACAAAGAACCAAATATTTAACCCAACTGGTTGAGTTATTAATAATTAACCTAATAAAGGTTAAACCTAGGACCCAGGAGGAACAATTCGGTTTTCGTCCAGGTTGTGGTACACTGAACCAGCTCTACACCCTCACCAGGGTGACACATGTGTTTTGTGGACTTGGAGAAGGCATTCGATCGTGTCCCTCGTGGCATTCTGTGGAGGATGCTCTGGGAGTATGGGGTCAGAGGCGATCTGTTGAGGGCCGTCTCATCCCTGTATGAACAGAGTAGGAGTCTGGTTCGCATTGCCGGCAATAAGTCAGATTTGTTTCCAGTGCATGTTGGACTCCGGCAGGGCTGCCCCTTGTCACCAATTCTGTTCATAATTTTTATGGACAGAATTTCAAGGTGCAGCCTTGGGCTGGAGGGTGTCGGATTTGGGGAACACAAGATTTCATCTGTTATTGGCAGACGATGTTGTTCTGTTGGCTTCATTACAAGGACCTTCAGCATGCACTGGGGCGGTTTACTACAGAGTGTGACACGGCTGAGATGAGAATCAGCACCTCCAAGACCGAGATCATGGTGCTCCACAGGAAAAAGGTGGTTTGCCATCTCCAGGTTGGAGGAAAGTCCTTACCCCAGGTGGAGGAGTTCAAGTATCTCGGGTTTTTGTTCACGAGTGAGGGAAGGATGGAGCGTGAGATTGACAGGCGGATTGGTGCAGCGGCAGCAGTAATGCGGTCAATGTACCAGTCCAATGTGGTGAAGAAGGAGCTGAACCGAAAGGCAAAGCTCTCAATTTACCGCTCAATCTACGTTCCTACTCTCACCTATGGTCATGAGCTTTAGGTCATGACTGAAAGGACAAGATCTCAGATACAAACAGCCGAAATGAGTTTCCGTCGCAGGGTGGCAGGGTGCACTCTTATAAACAGGGTGAGGAGCTCTGACACCCGGGAGAGCTCAGAGTAGAGCCGCTGCTCCTCCACATGGAGAGAAGTCAGCTGAGATGGCTTAGGCATCTGTTTCAGATGCCTCCTGGACGCCTACCTAGAAAGGTGTTCCAAGCATGTCCCACCGGGAGGAGGCCTCGGGGAAAACCCAGGACACGCTGGAGGGACTATGTCTCTCAGCTGCTCTGGGAACGCCTCTGGATCTCCCCGGAGGAGCTGGAGGAAGTGTCTGGGGAGAGGGAAGTCTGAGGTTCTCTCCTAAGACTACTGCCCCCGCGACTCAGCCCCGGTAAAGCGGCAGAAAATGAATGAATGAATATATAAAGGTTAAAAAATAACCCAACAAACACCAAATATATGTTTAACTCAACCATTGAGTTAAATAAATAACTCAACTTTTTTAGAGTGTAAAAAATGGATAAAATGCTTTTCTCTGCCTCACGTGTTCATCTCTACAGTTTATTTATCTATTTATTTGTCTGTTTACACAGCTATAATTATAAAATGAATAGTAGTCAGGGCTCAACAATAAGGACTGCCCGGGGCCAGCGTGAGAGAAGCTCGGGACAGTAGACAGAATCGTTACTGGCCCGATCAAGCCACTGATGCCCTGTCACTAAAGTTTAATTTGTCTGTAAATATTTGTCAATCGCATGCAAATATAGTCAGAATCGAGAAACTGTGTGTGTTTTTAAGACTTCGAATGCTAACTTCTCTGTTTCTCTAATCTGATTGGATGTTTTGAGCACGTTTTTTTCCGTAATAACCAGTACAGCGAAGAGACAGCAACATGGCGGCAACATCAAGTGATGATGCTAAAGGAAAACATTTGTCTCTAACATCTTGGAAGCAGACATTTACAAGGGTACACCACGACTAAAAAAAATAAATGAAGTGTTTTGTACAGTTTGCCATCAGTTTGGCAGGTCAGCTATCTTATGTTTTGCAATAAAATACCTGCACATTTTGCTACTTTTGTTTGCAAAACACTTTGAATTTTGTTCATTATCTATTATTAACAAATATTGAAATTCTAGATTTACAAACATTTCGACACATTTTTATATTTGTGGCTAATAAATAGCTTTAAACTTTTTTTTGGTGGGGCCAGTGAAAATATTGGCAGGGCAAGTAAAAATCTGTCATGTTTACCAGTGAACAAACCACCAGATGTCGCTGGTAAACACTCACTCATGAAACTACAAATCTGCCAGTTAATGGACTTCAACTTCATACATGCTCACCCACACACCTGCTTTCTCATCTCGCTTGATTACATTAGCACACCTGAGGACTTTCAGAGACTGATTAACACACACTGTTTAAGCCACACATTCACCCCTTCAGTTTGCCGAGTCTTGCTCACTGTAAAGTAGCATTACAACGCGTTTTCCTTGTCTTGGTTTCCTGTGTTTTGAACCTAGCCTTGTTTATTTAGTTATCCTTGTCTGCCGCCTGCCTTTCGACCTCTTGATTGTTAAACTGACTACGATTCTGGATTGTCCTCACATACCTGTTTGCTCCCGTATTGACCACTGCTTGCCTGACTGTGAATAAACCTGCAAATTGGATCCTATCTTCTGTTGTGGTGTTACTCCCCGGCGTTACAAAATCTTAACCACTGGTCCGATCGGGCCAGTAGAAAAAATCCTTAGCGTTGAACCCTGGTAGTATTAGTAATACCAGAATGGAAAAAATAACATTTAATCAAAATAACCCAGTGCATTGAGTTAAAATAACCCATAGTTGGGAAGGTGCTATAATAATCTATAGTTGGGTTAAATGTTGGGGTATTTTTAACCCAACTATTTTAACAGAGTAAAAATGCTGGGTTGTTGTTGTAGTAACTCAAGGGTTTGGTCAAATATGGACAAACACATTTGTTGGGTTTAAAAGCGTCATTTTAAATTGAATTACAAATATGAACCCAGGCTGCAAGGCTGCGCAGTGGGTAGCATGTTTGCCACACAGCAAGAAGGTCACTGGTTTGAGCCACGGCTGGGTCAGTTGGCAATTCTGAGTGGAGTTTGCATGCTCTCCCCGTGTTGGCGTGGGTTTCCTCCAGGTGCTCCGGTTTCCCCCACAGTCCAAACACATGCGATACAGGGGAATTGATGAACTAAATTGGCCGTAGTGTATAAGTGTGAAAGAGTGTTTATGGGTGTTTCCCAGTACTGTCTTGCAGCTGGAAGTGTATCCGCTGTGTAAAACATATGCTGGAATAGTTGGCGGTTCATTCCACTGTGGCGACCTCTAATACATAAAGGGACTAAGCTGAAGGAAAATGAATGAATGAAGATGATGCATGATAAAAAAGCTTCTTGTTTGAAGTATAGTGGCAAATATGTTCAATTTCAGGGTATTTAAATGAAGCAATTAATAAATAACATCTTTCAAAATGTCATCAAATGATTCTTGTTCTACATATTTTGAACACGTAAATCACTGTAACAGTTTAATGGCTGTCTTCATGGGTAAAATGGATGAGAGTCATTTATTCTTCATTGTTAAATGCATTTTGTCAAATGTAAATAAATAAACGTAAAGCTTTAAAGTTTTAAAATGAACTTAAAATCCAAATTGTCATGTTTTATATGTAAATTTAGCTCATTTTGTATTATTATGTGACCCTTACATATTAATTAATGATCAGTTATATAGTTATTAATAACTAAATAACATATTAAATAATTATGTTGCATGCAATAGCCAAAAACACATTAGGCTATATGCTTAAAAACGATGGACTTTTCTTTTATTCCCAAATTAATTACAATATTAAAGCTCCCGTTAAATTAAAATAACGTTTTTAGATGTTTGTATTAATATGTTATTATTAAAGATATAAATGCGCTTATATATATATATATATATATATATATATATATATATATATATATATATATATATATATATATATATCTTCAAAAATATAAAAACTGTTAAAATATTATAAAAAATAACTTTTTAATTAAATTTAGACATATTATGTTTGTACTCCTAAACATGTTAGCTGAAAAAAAGGGGTGTACATATTTATGCGAGTTGTATCTCAGTCAAATATTAATAGTAGCTATCTTTTTAATAAACGCATTATTTATTCAGCTTTCAGCTGATGTGGCTTATAAATCTCTCTTTTTAATTTAATTAACAGTGACGAATGTATTTATGGTCCCACGATCACATATTAATCCATAATATTGTTTACTGTTGCCTGACATTACTTCATATTTCACATTTATTAAATTGCTGACAGTTCATGCGCGTTCCCGTTATGAGCGCACTCCCGCACGCTGGACTCATTGTTCTTCGGTAACGGGACAGAGATAGAGAGAGAGAGAGAAAGAGAGAGAGAGAGATACTGACCGGTAGCCAACACCGATAATGATGATGATGATGATGGTTTTATTGTGCTGACATCATCATACCGGAGCTCTTCACTTTCTGACGGGTCACCGGGCTCCGGTCAGCGCGATGCGGGCGTGACAGGTGGGTTTGTGTCGGTTATAATCATCTTCTTTGTTCAATATTTGTCTCTCTGAGGGGTTATTATCAATATAATCATGTGCAGAAATGTTTATTAGTATTATACCGCTGTATATAATCATACGCCCTCAATGTGTGGCGCGAATATTTCTCTGTCGGTAAAGTGAAGTCGTTTGTCGTGTCACAAACATCACGTTTGTCTTTTGTTTTGAAATCATATTTTACCGGTGCCGGCTACGGTCGCGCGCATCAGGAAAGCGCGTTCACTGAGACAACAACAGCATGTTCTGTCACGGATTATTTATGGGGAATCTATCATGATTGATTTCATATTTGGTTATTAATTCGTATTTACATATACTCATATGCTCGGTTTTATATAAGTATCGCTTTGTTTTATTTGATATTTTATTGTTATATTCGCTATGATTTTACTGAAGCACTCTATATTTCTGTCTTGGTATATATTTGCTGTGTTTACATGTTTATTGTGAATGTCATCGCAAATGTTTTGTACGTCGCGCGCCCTTGCGTCCACGCGCGGCGCGTGCTCGCATGCGCGCGCCCTCCGCTTTCATCAGGACAAAAGACCTGCAATATCACTTTATACGAGATTATCCAAAGATCAACGCGTGATTTTATTTTTGTTCAGAGATGTTTCATGAAAAGCGTAATTATTTTACTGTTTAAACTGTGGCTGATGAGTAATGTGTCTGTCAGGTCTATTTAACCCTGTAAAGCCTGAAATATGAGGTCATAGTCATAAACGCCTACATTTATTTTTGTTTTAAATTGAAGCGTTTTTTGTGGACACTTTACAGTTTTATATATTTTAACATTTAATTTGTTTTTAGTTTTGTATTATACTTGGTCTTTAGGGTGTTTTGTCTATTAGTGTCATACAGTAAGAATGTGAAAAGTGGAAAAGCTCTGTTTTATTTAGAAAGTAAAATTATTTTGATCTGATGCTGATATTTATATGGACTAGATCAATTTCTGACTCTTTTAATGTAAATCGGTGATATACTAGGACTGGGAAACACCCATACACACTCATTCACACACACTTTCACAACACGGCCAATTTAGTTCATCAACTCCCCTATAGTGCATTTGTTTGGACTGTGGGGGAAACCGGAGCACCCGGAGGAAACCCACGGCAACACGGGGAGAACATGCAAACTCCACTCAAAAACGCCAACTGACCCAGCTGGGACTTGAACCAACAGCCTTCTTACTGTTGCTAATCACTGAGCTACCGCGCCATCATAATGAACAACTGAACAAATGTTATAGATGCTGCAGAAGATCAATCCACCACTGAGGAACAGAGAAAGTAAAGGTTCTGGAAATGGCTCATCAAAAGCCTGATGATGATATTCGACGCATTATTTGTCACCAAAAAATTAAATGCTCATCTTAATAAAATAATATTCTGTAAAATAATGAAATAATGGCAGCCGATGCCCTTCCAGCCACAATTAAGTACTGGGAAACACCCATACACACTCACTACGGCTGATGTAGTAAATTTATTCCCCTTTACAGCGCATGCGTTTGGACTGTGGGGGAAACCAGAACATGCAAACTCCACTCAGAAATGACCACTGACCCAGCTGGGACTCGAACCAGCAACTTGCTGTGAGGCGATCATGCTACCCAGAGCACCACTGTGACGCCCCATTTTAACATTGAGTTAGTTTTAAATTGTGTAATATACTTGATCTACTAGTATTTTTTTTGTCTTAATAGTGTCGTATAGTGAGAATATGAAAGTGGAAAAGCTGCATTTTATTTAAAAAGTAAAATTAATTATATGAGTTAGATCAATTTCTGACACTTTTAACGTAAATCAGTGAGATTTTTATAACTGCAAGCAGATATGTAAGGAATATAAACATCTCTGAATCTTTAATAATCTGTCTCTTGTTTTAAAAACGTATTGTGATGACTAGGGCCAGACGGAATCTGCGGACGTTTTTTGCTATTTCTGCGGAGAATTTTGTTAAAAATCTGCAGATTTCATAACTATCATATCTAAAACCTTAATTAGTGAAATAAAAAGTAATACCTTTTAAACTTTTATTTAATGTTTAAATTGCAAATCTAATTAGATTCACTTTATTTGGTAAATAAAGCAAGTCTCTCATATAATATCTCTACTAAAAGACAGAAAATATTACTGTACAAACTGCATTGTACATCAATCATATGAACATTTTCATATAAGTTAATAATATTACTGTAATTAATTAAAAACTCAATAAATTTAGATTTACACACATTTACTCAAGTAAATAAACAGAATTAATGATGAGCTAAAAATGATGCCATATCTATTATTGTTATTCATCATTTTACTTATTATGTAATACAACATATAATAACATTTGTTTTTAGTTTACATTTCCTTTGTTTTAAGCTTTTAGGACAAGTATGCTATAAAAAAAAATCCACATTTCTTCTTTGATGAAGAAAAGATGAGCAGTCTGTGCATTACTTTTCTTAGTTTACAGCAAATTATGCTGTGATAGATTTTTAAATAGTGCAGACACTAAAACAGCACCTCTGTGCTTGAACAGCAAAAAATGAACAAACAATATTTCCAAATAGGCAAAAATATGATCAAAACACACCAGATATGTCTTGTTGATATTTTTGATGGATGAACTGCAGTTGTTTGCCCATCAATAACTGTCTGTGACCATATAAAGATATGCAAGGTCTCAAAAAAGCACTAATTTTAATGGAAAAGGATTCAGTTTTGTCAAGTTTAGCGTGTAGGCTTAATGGTTTGTATTATTGCGCACTGTCCAACATGTTTACACAAATGTTATGGAACTAATCTGCACCAAATGAAAACAACCCCCAACAAGCTACGCTCATTCACTCATTCTCCTTCAGCTTAGTCTCTTTATTTATCAGGGGTCGCCACAGCGGAATGAACCAGCAACTATTCCATTATATGTTTTATGCAGCTGATGTCCTTTCAGCTGCAACCCAGTACTGGAAAACACCCATACACTCTCATTCACACACACACACACACACACACACACACACACACACACACACACACACACACACACACACACACACACACACACACACACACACACACACACACTCGAAACAGCAGGTTCTGGATATTGTTCCTCAAAAGCCTGATGATGATATTTGACTCATTATTTGTCACCAAAAAATTAAATGCTCATCTTAATAAAATAATATTCAGTAAAGTAATGAACCGGTGGTGGGCAGGGTGGCTCAGCGGTAAGCAGTGGTCACTGGTTCAAGTCCCGACACTACTGTGTGGAGTTTGCATGTTCTCCCTGTGTTGGTGTGGGTTTCCTCTGGGTGTTCCGGTTTCCCCCACAGTCCAAACACATGTGGTATAGGGTGTTCATGAGATGGATTGCCATACTTTATGAGTGTGTTTGTGAATGAGTGTGTATGGGTGTTTCCCAGTACTGGGTTGCAGCTGGAAGGGCATCTGCTGTGTAAGACATTTGCTGGATTAGTTGGCGGTTCATTCCGCTGTGGTGACTGTTGATAAATAAAGAGACTAAGCTGAAGGAAAATGAATTAATTAATGAATCGGTGGTGCTATATAGTGACACTGTTTTCTGTGTGTGTGTGTGTGTGTGTGGACAGGCGGATTAACCATATGGACAAATAAAAAACAAAAAAACTGGGGCACCAACACTCAAACTGAAATAACAAACATACTGTGTTATTTTAGCCCAGTTTTGGGTAAGATATAGACGAAACATTTATTCATTCATTCATTTTCTTTTCGGCTGAGTTCCATTATTAATCTGAGGTCGCCACAGTGGAATGAACCGCCAATTTATCCAGCATATGTTTTATGCAGCGGATGCCCTTTTAGCTGCAACCCATCACTGGGAAACACCCATACACACTCATTCACACTCATACACTACGGACAATCTAGATCATGGCGTGCTCAATCCTGTTCCCGGAGATCTACCTTCCTGTACAGTTTAGCTCCTACCCTGATCAAACCCACCTGAACCAATTAATTAGGACCTGAAATCCACTTGATGATTACAGATTACAGGTGTGTTTGATAAGGGTTGCAACTGAAATCTGCAGGAAGGTAGATCTCCAGGAACAGGATTGGCCACCCGAGATCTAGATCATCAGTTCCCCTATGGCGCATGTGTTTGGACTGTGGGGGAAACCTATGAAGGTAAATCCGTTGCGAAACTCGAGAGCTTGCAAATGTAAATGTGAGCACTTGTGATAATAATATTTGTATGTGTAGGTTGAAATGTACACTTACAGCTCTGATGTGAACAGCTGAAATCCTCGATTTGCACACACACACAACAACCCACGCACTTGTGTTTTAAATTGGAAGTTGCAGATTAATAGTTGTGTATTTGTAAAATGTCATTCACAAATACAAAGTGACAGACACACGTGTGCAAGGCAAATTTGATTGCATCTTTGCTCTACAACCACAGGTCGGCACTCACAACCTCTCAGATTCGTCAGTACAACTACAAATCTCCCGCGCTTTGACTTTTGCTACACATCTCCCGCGATCTCTGTAGCAGAACTCATCTGTGCACTCGCAGATGCAGAGGCGTGAGCAGCGCGGGGCGGGGGAGGGGCGGGGCAGGTGTAAAGCTGTTTGATTGGCTGAAGCCTGACCAATGAACAATGCCAGCAGCCAACAGGACTGAGGTGCAAAATAATAATTTCCCACGATTATTTCATTAGTTAGGGTTTATTTCAACTCTTTTCTGAAGAGATTCTTGTTAAAAATCATAAATTCTACTGTAATGTACATACCAGTAAAAGAGCAGCAAAGCCAGTTTATTGGCTACAGCCAGCCAATGAGATGGGGCGTTTCTGTTTGTCAGCACACAGGGCAGCTCACGTTGTTGGAGGCCTCGAGCAATCAGAAGGTAAGTTATGATTTTTTAATAATTATCTATATGTTCAATACTGTTAGCTAAGCTAAGGACTGTGCTGGGTGCTTCTCTTGTTTGTTTCTTATATAAGAAAACAGTTATGAGTTATGTAGGAGTTGCTTTCTATCATGTTATATGGTTCTAAAGATACGATTCAACCCACATGAAATAAGAAGTTGTAATAGCATTTATAGTAAACAATATTACGTTTTTGAACCATACTAACTATAATAAACTGTATTATACTGTATATTTTGCAGTATCTACAACTTTGTTAATGAATGCAACAGCACACTGTAGTATTAACTAGCATGAACTTTAATGAATTGAAGTATACTTTATATGTAAAACCTAATACATTTTAAAGCAGTTTCATTTCTTTCTAATTTATACATCTACATGCATTACATCAGATTTAGGTCCACAACTTGCATCCTTCAACATGATATGTGTGTTCAAAGGAAGAGTAACTAGGTGAGGGAGACAGTGTCCATCGCTCGGCAGAGGGTCCACTTTGAGCATCTCATCTGCAGGGTTAAGCAACATAAGCTGAACAGTCATCATCTCTCTCTATTACAGCAAGCATCAACCAGCTTTACACAATGGCTTGCTTTCTGACCATTAGTAAAGGCTTGAGCAAAGGATTAAAGAGGAGATAACATTTGATGGGTAATGATGAAGTTGGATTTACCACCTCCATCTCAATATGAACAAGGAAAAACCCTGAAATATTTCAATACAAGTAACTAGACATTTGCGCTACACTTATTTGGACTGTAAATTTTATTTGACAAATTACATTCCCTTACAGAACAGGTGTCAAACTCAGTTCCTGGAGGGCTGCAGCTTTGCAAAGTTTAATTCTAACCCTAATTAAACACACCTGATCAAACTAATTGAGTCCTTCAGGTTTGTTTGAAACTTTCACTTGAGTGTTTTGAAGCAGGGTTGCAACTAAAAACGTGCAGGGTTACGGCCCTTCAGGAACCGAGTTTGACACCCCTGCCTTACAGTAAAGTGTAAAAATACTACATTAAACAATTATCAAAATAAAAGTTGTGTGTGGGTGAGTGTGTGTTTTGTTCAAATCTGTAGTCATCTTGGCAGGTAAAAAGAGAAAATAAATGGTTGGCTTCCTCTTGAATGATCTGAATCATTTTGAAGTGTTTGTAGATGAGCTGGATCATCATGTCATCTTTAGCATAAATAACATCCTATTCAAGCTATGCAGCTTCTCTGAGTTCCTCATCGACTTGAAACATCCTGATCTCTCCTGTCACTCCATCCTTACAGGAAACTGAGAAATAAAGGTAGTAACTTTCATAATTAAAAAAGTGATATAAAGGACACACTGTACACAAACATGTAAATAGATAGATGGATAGATAGATATGATGCAGGTTATAATAACAAAAACCGGTATGATCTGTAAGAAACTGAAACGCCTAGTGTTATTTTTAATTGCTATTAATGTGTGCGTGTGTGTAAATATACTTCAATTCATTAAAGTTCATGCTAGTTAATACTACAGTGTGCTGTTGCATTCATTAACAAAGTTGTAGATACTGCAAAATATACAGTATAATACAGTTTATTATAGTTAGTATGGTTCAAAAACGTAATATTGTTTACTATAAATGCTATTACAACTTCTTATTTCATGTGGGTTGAATCGTATCTTTAGAACCATATAACATGATAGAAAGCAACTCCTACATAACTCATAACTGTTTTCTTATATAAGAAACAAACAAGAGAAGCACCCAGCACAGTCCTTAGCTTAGCTAACAGTATTGAACATATAGATAATTATTAAAAAATCATAACTTACCTTCTGATTGCTCGAGGCCTCCAACAACGTGAGCTGCCCTGTGTGCTGACAAACAGAAACGCCCCATCTCATTGGCTGGCTGTAGCCAATAAACTGGCTTTGCTGCTCTTTTACTGGTATGTACATTACAGTAGAATTTATGATTTTTAACAAGAATCTCTTCAGAAAAGAGTTGAAATAAACCCTAACTAATGAAATAATCGTGGGAAATTATTATTTTGCACCTCAGTCCTGTTGGCTGCTGGCATTGTTCATTGGTCAGGCTTCAGCCAATCAAACAGCTTTACACCTGCCCCGCCCCTCCCCCGCCCCGCGCTGCTCACGCCTCTGCATCTGCGAGTGCACAGATGAGTTCTGCTACAGAGATCGCGGGAGATGTGTTGCAAAAGTCAGAGCGCGGGAGATTTGTAGTTGTACTGACGAATCTGAGAGGTTGTGAGTGCCGACCTGTGGTTGTAGAGCAAAGATGCAATCAAATTTGCCTTGCACACGTGTGTCTGTCACTTTGTATTTGTGAATGACATTTTACAAATACACAACTATTAATCTGCAACTTCCAATTTAAAACACAAGTGCGTGGGTTGTTGTGTGTGTGTGCAAATCGAGGATTTCAGCTGTTCACATCAGAGCTGTAAGTGTACATTTCAACCTACACATACAAATATTATTATCACAAGTGCTCACATTTACATTTGCAAGCTCTCGAGTTTCGCAACGGATTTACCTTCATAGAAACCGGAGCACCCGGAAAAAAACCCATGCCAACACGGGGAGAACATGCAAACTCCACACAGAAAAGTCAAATGACCCAGCCGAGGCTCGAACCAGCAACCTTCTTGGCGCCACCATGACGCCCCATGGACAAAACATTCTTTAATATAATTTACAGGAGCATAATTATGCTCAGTTTGTGCGTACTATTTTTCTGCTCATTTTGCAACACTCTAGTATTCATATATAGTACTCAAAGATTCAACTAGATTATTTTGTTAACTAGGCAAATTAGGCTAGTTGTTGGACAACATTGGTTTGTTCTGTAGCTGCAAATATCCACTTTAAAAATTGCCTTTATTGCATATATGTACAGCTGAAGTCAGATTTATTCGCCCTCCTGGGATTTTTCTTCTTCTAATATTTCCCAAATGATGTTAAACAGATTCAGAAATTTTTTCACAGTATTTCCTAAAATATTTGTTCTTCTGGAGAAAGTCTTATTTGTTTTATTTCGGCTAGAACAGGGGTTTTCAAAGTGTGAGGCGCGCCTCCCCTGGGGGGCGCCAGAGCATGTCAGGGGAGGCGCGGGAAAAAATATAATATAATAAAAATATAATTATTAAGTTTAATTATTATATGTATTTTTTATTATATTTAAACGTTTTAATTACACAAAGCAAAAAAAAAGAATACGTCAAAAATAAGAAAACCTTTTTTACCCAGAAGGCCATAGCTGTGAATTCGCTTCTGTTTGGCAAGCCCGCCAATACAGGTATATGCCTGCTAATACAATGGGTCGGTTTCTGAGACCCTCGATTCAAAGCTGTAATGAAGTTCACGGCCCTTTGGCCGCCGGGAAGGAGGCGGAGAACCGACGCAGTTTTAAAATGATTTATTAATAACAGTGACGGCTGCTCCTCACGGAGGCTGCCGTCTAAACCAAAACAAACGGACGGCAGCTCCTCACGGAGACTGCCGTCAAACTGAAAGCAAAAGTAAAATATGTCCGGGCCCGGTCCTCGCTCGGCTTCCTCTGCCCTCGTTTCTCCTTTTATGATCCAGAGCTCCTTCCGTGGAATCCGAGGCAGGTGCGCACCGCAGGTGTATCCACTTGCGCGGTGGCCTCACTCCGTTCCCACGGCTCTCGGCCACGCCCCCTCACCACAAAAGCCTTCAAGTTCAGGGCTTAAACCCAAAAGACGACGATATGATGATCAGTATTTGAGTTTAGGATTTACGTGGACAGGACCAGCTGATGAACCACGACCTTTATGTGTGGTTTGTCAAAATATTTTGGCTAATGACAGCATGAGACCCGCTAAACTTCGACTGTTTTGACTGGGGTGGACAGTTCTTGGATCTGTTCTATTCATATTAAACCATCATCCTAGTTTTACAAACGTTATATTAAAATACTTGGTATTACTCTGTAAATAATTGCACTTTCATGCAAATGATGATAAAAGTGAGTTAACAGTCTGACATCTGTGTCTTTATATATACTGTATATATATATATATATATATATATGTGTGTGTGTGTGTCTGTGCGTGTTTGGGAGGAGGGGGGCGCCAATGGATAAGTTGTGTCAAAAGGGAGGCCCACTGTCTAAGACTTTGAAAAACCCTGGGCTAGAATAAAAGCCGTTTTTAATTGTTTTAAAGCCATTTTAAGGTCAATATTATTAGCCCCCTTAAGCAATATTAGTTTTGCATTGTCTCCAGAACAAACCACTGTTATACAATGACTTGCGTAATTACCCTAACTTTACCCTAATTACCCTAGTGAAGCCTTTAAATGTCACTTTAAGCTGAATAATAGTGTCTTGAAGAATATCTAGTCTAATATTATGTGCTGTCATCATGACAAAGGGAAAATAAATGAATTAGAAATGAGTTATTAACACTATTATGATTAGAAAAGGATTGAAAAAAATCTGCTCTCCTATAAACAGAAATTGGGGACAAAAATATACAGGAGGGGGCTAATGATTCTGACTTATCTGTAAATGTGTGTGTGCAGGTGTTGAGTCTGTGTCTTAGTGGACAGCATGGCTCCTCGGCCATCCTCAGGGGAGTTATGGGGGCTTCACCTGATGCCTCCTCGTATCCTGGTGGACTGCTGTTTGCCCAACGGGATCCTGGTCAGTCTGGAGTGTCTGAGAGAAGCTCCGCTGACCAGCATTAAACAGCAGCTCTTCAGCGAGGCCAGAAAATACCCACTCTACCACCTGCTGCAGGTACACACACACACACACACACACACACACACACACACACACACACACACACACACACACACACACACACACACACACACAACATATTTTATGTTTATATAGAAAAGATGTTTATGAATATAATCGTGTGCTTGACTGATGTGTTTGGCGCCATCTACTGGTGTTTCTCTAAACAGTCGCAGCTCAGATTTTCCGCTTAATAATTCAGAAAATGATTATTATTTTCATAAAATTTAATTTTAGTTAGTTTTTCAGTGACTGTTCTTAGTTTTCATTTATGGTGTTTTTAAATTTTATTTCACTTAATAAAAACATTTCTAAGCAATCGTTTTAGTTTTCGTTAATTAAAATAACCTTGACTTGCCTGAGCCCGCTCTGAATGCCCTCTGATTGCCAAATAAAGACATTATTGCATGTTTTGTTTATATAGAAAAGATGTTTAAGCATACAATCGTGTGCTTGACTGATGTGTTTGGTGCCATCTACTGGTGTTTCTCTAAACAGTCGCAGCTCAGATTTTCCGCTTAATAATTCAGAAAATGGTTATTATTTTTGCAAATCATTATTTAATTTCAGTTAGTTTTTCAGTGACTGTTCTTAGTTTTCATTTATGGTGTTTTTAAATATTATCTCAGTTTATAAAAACATTTTTGACCAGTAGTTTTAGATTTCGTTTGCTAAAATAACCTCGACTTGCCTGAAGAGGTTATAAAACGTTTGACATTTATATAGAAAACATGTTTATGTATGTATCCGTGTGCTTGACGAATGTGTTTGGCGCCATCTACTGGTGTTTCTCTACACAATGGGAAACAATGATTAAAAATAGATATAAGTTATGCAAGCCAGGCCAGCAAATTGAAGTATAAAATGAAAGTACCTCAGATATCCAGTGCTAGTTTCAGCATCTTTGTGTTTTCTTTGAAAATGTTGAGTAAAATAATTTTTGCTTAAATAATTAATAAATTAAATAAATATACACAAAAAAAAAAAATAAAATTTGTTGGATCCACTACACTGACTGCGATGGCTAAATTCACTGCTTGATTAGTGAGATTACATGAGCTGGATTCACTGCTCCGAAATGCTGCACGTTGAGGACACCTGCTGGTTACAAGGAGGAAATGCAAAAAGTATTCTATTTATGCAAATCATTATTTAATTTCAGTTAGTTTTTCAGTGACTATTATTAGTTTTCATTTATGGTGATTTTAAATTTTATTTCAGTAAATAAAAACATTTCTGACCAATATTTTTAATTCTCGTTTACTATAATAACCCCGACTTGCCTGAGCCCGTTCTGAATGTCCTCTGATTGCCAAACGAACAAGTTATAGTATGTCTATATAGATAAGATGTTTATGTATATAATAGTGTACTTGACTGATGTGTTTGGCGCCATCTACTGGTGTTTCTCTACAACATGGGGAATAACGGAATATTAAAAATATAGATACAAGTTAGGCAAGCCAGACTAGCAAATTGAAGTATAAAATATAAGTAACTCACATATCTGGTGCCAGTTTCCGCGTCTTTGTGTCTTTAGTGTGTTTTTATTCCACTACACTGACTGCGATGGCTAAATTCACTGCTTGATTAGTGAGATTACATGAGCTGGATTCACTGGTCCGAAATGCTGCACGTTGAGGACACCTGCTGGTTACAAGGAGGAAATGCAAAGAGAAAAGCATAATCTGAAAAAAACAGATCGCTAAAGTCACTGTTTGATTAGATGGACTTTTACAGAATGAGTGCTTATTAATTCAGAAAATGATTATTATTTTTGCGAATCATTATTTAATTTCAGTTAGTTTTTCAGCGACAGTTCTTAGTTTTCATTTATGGTGATTTTTAATTTTATTTCAGGGTAATAAATTTTTTTTTGACCAATAGTTTTAATTTTCGTTTATTAAAATAACCTCGACTTGCCTGAGCCCGCTCTAAATGCCCTCTGATTGCCAAATGAAGACGTTATTGCGCACATTGACTAATGTGTTTGGCGCCATCTACTGGTGTTTCTCTACACCATAGGAAACAATGATTAAAAATAGATACAAGTTATGCAAGCCAGGCTAGCAAATTGAGATGTAAAAATAAAAGTATCTCAGATATCTGGTGCTCGTTTAAAATAATTAGTGCTGTTTTTATTTTACTACACTGATTGCGATTGCTAAATTCACCATTTGATTAGATTGATTACAAGAGCTGGATTCACTCGTCAGATGCGCTAGAAACACACACTGGGGAAACCTGCTGGTCACAAGGGGGTAATGTAAAAAGAAAAGCACAAGCTAAAAAAAAAAAACAGATCACTAAAGTCACTGTTTGCCTAGATTATTCCACTACAGAACCAGTGCTTATTAACAATTAACGCTTATTAATTCTGAAATAATTACTATTTTTGCAAATATGTATTTTATTTTAGTTAGTTTTGCAATGTCTGTTCTTAGTTTCAATTAGTTTTAGTTTTTCATTTTTTTTTTACAATTTTATTTTAGTTAATGAAAATGTATTTTGATTATTTGTTTTAGTTTTTGTTTACTAAAATAATCCTGACCTGCCTGCTCTGATTGGCCTCTGATTGGCCCACAGGAGGAGTCGTGCTACATCTTTGTCGGAGTGACGCAGGAGGCCGAAAGGGAAGAGTTTTACGATGAAACACGGCGGCTGTGCGATCTTCGTCTTTTTCACCCCATCCTGAAGGTCATCGAGCCACTGGGAAACAGAGAGGAGAAAATACTCAACAGGGAGATCGGTAAGAGTGAAGACACGAACACACCAAACACCACAACTATGAAGATAAAGATAAAGTCATTGTTCTTTTTTAATATTATTATATTACTTTATTTTTGTAAACATCAACACAATTACAAACAAAACAAAGAAACACTCTTCATGGGTACTTACATTTTTAGAGTACAATATCAAATGGTAAATAAGTAAATCAACAGACAGCTAAAACAGCTAGAATAAAAGCAGTTTTACATTTTAAAAAAACATTTTACGGTCAATATTATTAGCCCCCTTAAGCAGTATTTGTGTTTGATTGTCTCCAGAACAAACCACTGTTATACAATGACTTGCCTAATTACCCTAACTTCACCCTAATTACCCTAGTGAAGCCTTTAAATTTCACTCTAAGCTGAATACTGGTGTCTTGAAGAATATCTAGTCTAATATTATGTGCTGTCATCATGACAAAGAAATCAGACTTCATCTGTATATGTATGTTCAGGTTTCGCCATAGGGATGCCCATCTGTGAGTTTGAGCTGGTGAAGGACCCGGAGGTGCAGGATTTCCGCAGGAACATTCTGAGCGTGTGCAGGGAGGCGGTGGAGGAGCGCGAGGGTGGAGGCGCGCACACACAGGCACTGTACGTCTACCCGCCCAATGTGGAGTCCTCTCCCGACCTGCCCCAACACATATACAGCAAACTCGACAAAGGTGCGTCTGAGTCTTTTTTACCAGCAGACGGCGCTCTAGGCTAGTGTTTAACAGTTGACGGCGCTCTAGGCTAGTGTTATACAGCAGATGACCCTATAGGCTAACAGTAGATGGTGCAATAGGCTACTGCTTAACAGCAAACAGCGTTGTAGGCTAGTGTTAAACAGCATATGGCTGTATAGGCTAGTGTTTAACAGCAGATGGCGCTCTAGGCTAGTGTTTAACAGCAGATGGCGCTCTAGGTTAGTGTTTAACAGCAGATGGCGCTCTAGGCTAGTGTTAAACAGCAGATGGCGCTCTAGGTTAGTGTTTAACAGCAGATGGCGCTCTAGGCTAGTGTTTAACAGCAGATGGCGCTCTAGGTTAGTGTTTAACAGCAGATGGCGCTCTAGGCTAGTGTTAAACAGCAGATGGCGCTCTAGGTTAGTGTTTAACAGCAGATGGCGCTCTAGGCTAGTGTTAAACAGCAGATGGCGCTCTAGGTTAGTGTTTAACAGCAGATGGCGCTCTAGGTTAGTGTTTAACAGCAGAGGGCGCTCTAGACTAGTGTTTAACAGCAGATGGCGCTCTAGGCTAGTGTTTAACAGCAGATGGCGCTCTAGGTTAGTTTAACAGCAGATGGCGCTCTAAACTAGTGTTTAACAGCAGATGGCGCTCTAGGCTAGTGTTTAACAGCAGATGGCGCTGTAGGCTAGTGTTTAACAGCAGACGGTGCTCTAGGCTAGTGTTTAACAGCAGATGGCGCTCTAGGCTAGTGTTTAACAGCAGACGGCGCTCTAGGCTAGTGTTTAACAGCAGATGGTGCTCTAGTCTAGTGTTTAACAGCAGATGGCGCTCTAAGCTAGTGTTTAACAGCAAATGGTGCTCTAGGCTGACAACAGACGGCGCTATAGGCTAGTATTTAAGGGCAAAGAGCACTCTAGGCTAGGATTTAACAGCAGATGGCAGTCTAGGCTAGTGTTTAACAGCAGAAGGCACTCTAGGCTTGTGTTTAACAGCAGACGGCGCTCTATGCCAAGAGCAGATGACGCTCTAGGCTTGTGTTTAACAACAGAGGGCGCTCTAGGCTGACACAGAAGATGACGCTGTAGTCAATAGCTTTTAGTTTTCCCATAGCTCTGCCAGTGAGAGTGGTTAAGCTCAAGCGCATCAAATGAACAGCCAGTGAGAAGAAGGGGGCGGGGCATGTCAGACATTAGAGAGCATTTGATTGTATGAAGTGGCATTAAAAAAAATGTTGACCAATTTATGTGGAAGTGGCAAGCTTTGGATGTTTAAATCAGGTTTATATCTTCTAAATGTGAATTTTAACACTGTTTAAGACAAACAAAATGATACTAACATAAAAACAAACGTTATTTTAATTCAATGGCACCTTTAACATGAACATATTTCCTCACTAAGGTCTCCTGTTATTCATTTCCAGTATTACCTGTGTGTGTGTGTGTGTGTCTCTGCAGGCCGTCTGATCGTGACCATCTGGGTGATCGTGTCTCCGTCCAACTCCAAGCAGAAATACACACTAAAGATCGCGCACGACTCTCTCCCGGAGCAGCTGATCGCAGAAGCCATCCGCAAGAAGACGCGCAGCATGCATCTGTCAGCGCAGCAGCTGCGTCTCTGTGTGCAGGAGTATCAGGGCCAGTACATACTCAAAGTCTGCGGATGCGACGAATACTTCCTGGAGAAATACCCTCTCAGCCAGTATAAGGTGTGTGTGTTCGACTCTGCTCTGCACTAATAGGATGCATTAGTAAATGTTGAAGTCCAATTGAACTGGAAGCTGTTTATTTTCGTATTGTGAAGCAGTTCCTGGAGAGACAGAATATCAAATGTGAAAACAGTGGGCGTGGCTTGTTTTTTTCTACTGCAAGCTAATTGGATGTAGTTAAGCATTCAGAAAGATGGGGAGAGTTATTACTACCTAACAGACTCCTCCTCCTCACCATTTCTGTTTGTTGTCTAAACTGACAGCTAAAGGGGCGTGGTTAATTATGTTAGCCACACCCAGTACCTCAGACAGCCCTAATCTGAGAATTAACATGCATGTGATGATGATGCTGATGTGTCTGTGTGTGTGTGTTCAGTACATCAGGAGCTGCATCACGCTCTGCCGTCTGCCTCATCTGATGCTGGTCAGTAAGGACAGTCTTTACAGTCAGCTTCCCTCCAGTGGGTTCATGGCTCCGTCATACAGCCGCCGGACGCCTCAGCCAAGCCCCTGTCCTGGCGGAGGAGACCCTGGGTCCCCGCGCTCCCTCTGGGCCTTCAACACACACCTGAGGGTGCGGCTGCTGTGCGCAACATACGTCAACGTCAACATCAGAGACATAGACAAGGTCAGACACACGCACACAGAAGTACAGCTCAAATCAATTGTTTTGTTTCGAAACAGGAATTTAAATTGTTACTAATAGGGTTGGGCGATGTCGACCAATTTGGCATCGTTAGATGTCTAATGTGAAACATTGTGATGGACCATGCATCATCGTAGGCAGCGGTGAATTAATTATTTATGAATAATTAATTAATTCATAACAAATTCATTATTGGTAGCCTACCGTTTCAACTACCTGACCCGCATGGCCTTTGTTTTACCCATAACCAAATCATAAATAAATAAAGAGAAGCTACACACTAATAGTCACTAGCTGTCTTCAAGAAATGACTAAAAACTCAACTCACACCTGAAACTTGCCTACAGCACTTAATCATTGTTGCTCTTATAGTTGTGTAAATTGCTTCCTTTTCCTCATTTGTATGTCGCTTTGGATAAAAGCGTCTGCTAAATGACTAAATGTAAAATACGCTCTGCGCCCCTGCGCATGGTCTAACAGGGTTATGCTTATTCTCTTAATGAGTTCTGGGTGTGTTTTAAGCATAACGTGTATTAAACTTATCAGAGTCTCATCTCCCATTCCCTTTAAGAGTTAGTTGAGTCGTGCCATGGTGCATTTGCTATTTACATGGCGACTCTGTAAGTGTATAAACTGAACACTTCACTAGCAAGAAAACAGTTAAATGAGCCTCCTTCATTCAGTGTCTTTACTTTCTCTTTACTTTATTTTTACTCTTTACTCCTTTACTTTGGTGGAGTGAGGAACTGGTGGAAACTTCATTAGTCTACATAATTAATTTAATTTGTTAAGCACAAAGATTTGCATCAAATCTCCAGCAAAGGAATAAATGAACGATAATAATGAAGTGTGGTCAGAAAACTGAGTTCAAGAGTTCCCACTTAGATATGCTTGGCACTTATAGCAGGTTTGGCATGCTGTCCTGGGAGAGATCCCTGAGCTCTGAGATATTTGAGCCCAGGGCTCCCGCCCGGTCTAGAAGCATATCAGGAGAACCGAAATCAGGTAGGTCTCGATCGCTCCCCCTTTAGAAGGGGAGAAAAAGGAGGAGATGTGGTGGAAGGGGGGATTCTTCCAAAACGAAGATTTGCAATAAGGAGAAAGTGATCCCTTTATATTAAGCTAGGATCATTCTGATTGGATTATTACTGATTACGGATGAGTGGCCAGCGGTGCACAATCATATCACGTGCTCCTCTCGAAATTAGTTTATGAAACTTCACTTATATCCAAACACAAGTCCTATTCTTATGTCTCATATGCAAGTGCCTTAACACAACTCTATTTCAGACCAGGACACCTATGACTCCACAAAGTGGCATGAATGGATTTGCTATTTACACAACGTGATGCCTGAAAATAGCAGCAAATCACACCAAACACGTCTTCCATCTTAAAAATCGTGATTAACAATTTATGATTTTTTCCATAATCGAGCAGCCCTAGGAAAACTGCACTCAGTTTCCTGTGAGGGTTGGGTTTAGAGATAGGTTTGGGGGAGGGCCATAGAAAACACAGTTTGTACAGTATTAAAACAATGGAAACCCATTAAATGTCCCCACAATTCACAAAAACACTTTTTGTGTGTCTCAGATCTACGTCAGGACAGGAATATATCACGGAGGAGAACCGCTGTGTGACAACGTCAATACTCAGAGAGTACCCTGTTCCAACCCAAGGTAACACACACACACACACACACACACACACACACACACACACACACACACACACACACACAAAACGTAAAAATCACATGACACTGAAGATTGAAGTAACAATGCTGACATTTTTAATCACATCAATAAATGACAGTTAACACATATTCACATAGTAAACATATATTTTCAGCACAAACGCAGCAGAGCTTTTATTATGACACAATCCGTCACTTGTGTTTTTTCCGCTCGTGATCACATGGAGAAGAAGCAGCGCTGATTTATCACACTAAATACATTTTAGGCTTCTGTTATAAAACAGATCTGTGCAGTTGAATAAAGCACACAACATAGTAAAGCCTTGCTGCTGATTCCCTGACTTCTATAAAAGAAAACAGAAATTGAGGATGTGTGAAGTCATTAGGATGAACACACTCACACACTCTGGCTGTTTCTCAATATGCGTTCTTCAGCGGCCCTGCGTCCTCGTGTTCTCGTCATCATCAGCTGCCAAAGATCAGTTCCAGTACTCATGACCCAAGAACAGAGGACGCGTGAAACTTACCGGATGTGATCTTGATATCGAGGAACCACCGATGCAAACTTGAGCACCTATCTTGCGCTAGAAGTCCCAGAAGGCATTGCGACATGTAATTTTAAATGCAAAGATGACATTGTTTGTTATGACAACTTGACATAAATACATCACAACCTCCAACTTGACCTAACCAAGACAACAACACTTGTCATAAATCTGTCATAAACATGATCGTCATGATGCTTTATAATTGTCATGAATATTTTTCTAATCACATTTTCACTGTTTTTGTCATTATAATGTCTCAATAAAAGTGTCGTTACTCTCTCAAATTATTTTAACAGCTATATTAATATTCAGTAATGACAATTTATTAACATATTCAGCTTTTACCGCTGTAGCAGAAAATATATATTAATAATGCTCTTATAAAAATCATGACATATTTATAATCAGTGGCGCAAAAAGGGGGTATGCAGTATATGCGGCGCATAGGGGCGCCACACATGGGGGGCGCCATTGTGCCACAACTATTTTTTAAATTATCCATATTAAAAGTTTCAAATAATATATATTAATAATAATATATATATATCTCTAATATATAATATAATAATAATATTAATTAATTATATATATATATATATATATATATATATATATATATATATATATATATATATATATATATATATATATATATATATATATATAGTTAAAATATTTATTTAGCATTTTATACGCGTATAATATTGTATTTTATTAAATTAAAAAATCATTCCACCCCTCCCCCCCATTTTTCATACCATATACATGTTTTTATGAATTTATTATGTATCATATTGACTCATCAGGCCTTTTGGTAACTTCTTAGCTCAAAACTATTTTAATTTTAGCTACAAACAAAGTTATAACATTTCAATTAAATAGAACATTTCACACAGTTTGTTTCTGTTTTTTTTACACTAAACATTTGACAGTCTTTTTTATTTCACTTTTAGCAGTTTCAGTCAATTGTTCTGGCAAAGACAGACCTTACACTTCTCACAGTATGCATGTGAGAAATAATCACAATGTTCTTTTGCCCTTTAGGACTCCCGTGTCTATGATTTTGTTTTGACAAATGTAGTACAAAAAGTCCAAAAGCAAGGCTAGTCAAGGTGCTATAATCATTTAGTAAGGTAAAATTAAACTGAGATGAATTTTGGGGTGGTATGAGATGCATTTCTTTGCGACTTAACATGCTTAATGTAATCATACCTTTTACTACTTCATACTATTTCAGGTGTGTTCAGAACTGTGAAACTGTATTTTTTGAAGCATATTGAAATCTTTATGAAAAAATATCTTTAATTTATTGATGGAAATATTTTTCACATTTTATCACTTGCCTGTTTTAAAACATAGTTGGATTGAGGGGGGGTGGGGGGGGGGTGGGGGTGGGGGTGGGGGGTTGGGGGGGGTCGGAAAAGTTGAAGCCGCATACCCATCAGTTAATGTGCAGTTGCGCCCCTGTTTATAATGTCTCATGACAATCATGTTTATGGTTGATTCAGGTGTTGTTGTCTTGGTAACGTCAAGTTGTCATGACAAAGACTAAAACAGCTTTAAGTTGTCATAACAAACAATGTCATTTTTGCATTTGAAATCACATAAGCGAGCGAATGACACATAATAACAGTTGCCATAAGCATGCATACAATCTCATTCACCTTCATAACATGTGTAAAATCATGATCATAAAGGTTTATAACGATTATAAACAGCCCTTCAAGTAAAAGGTTAACAAAATATCTTGTGCCTTTAGCTCAATTGTTGGGTTTGTGACCCAATGCTCACCCACATACCTGTCCTCTCTGTCATGTGACCCACACAGGTGGAACGAGTGGTTGTCGTATGATATCTACCTGACGGACGTCCCTCGTTCTGCACGTCTCTGTCTTTCCATCTGCTCTGTCAAGGGCCGCAAGGGGGCCAAAGAGGTGATTTTTACCTTTCCTGATCCGTTTACTGACCTGCTGATCAACTGTGTGTGTTTTATTGTACAAGTGTTAGGTGTAATTTGTTAAAAAGTAACTAGTCACTGTAATCAAATTACTTTTCAGCAGAAAAAGTAAAGCAATGGATTAATAGCAGTTATTTTAATTACAGTTAGTTATACTGTACATGCTTCTACACATTCATTTTCCTTCAGCTTAGTCCCTTATTTATCAGGGGTGGCCACAGCAGAATGAACCGACAACTATTCCAGCATACGTTTTACACAGCGGATGCCATTCCAGCCACAACCCAGTACTGGGAAACACCCATACACACCTATTCACACACACACTCATACACTACGGCCAATTTAGTTAATCAATTCCCCTATAGCGCATGTGTTTGGACTGTGGGGTAAACTGGAGGACCCGGAGGAAACCCATGCCAACACGGGGAGAACATGCAAACTCCACATAGAAACGCCAACTGACCCAATCGGAACTCGAAACAGCGACTTTCTTTCTGAGGCCACAGTGCTAACCACTGAGCCACCGTGCCGCCCATGCTTATGTACTGTATGTCAATTGAACAGTTCTATACAAATTCAGAGTAATAAATATATTTTGCTTAATAATCTATTTTTTGACCAAAGAACATTTATCAACTAATTATATATGCGAGAAATTAAAATGAGTTAACCCTTGTGTACTGTTGGGTTGTTTTCATCCACTCTGGGGTGATTTTGAGTCTTAATTTGGTCTTAATTTTCGCTGTGTTTCAGCAAACAGACTGACTTTCGGCGACAAATCTTATTCTGACACACATTTTGGGAAAATACTTTGAAAATTTAGTTCACCCTTACACTCTAGGCCAATTGACTCCCCTTTCATTATGTTGGGGCCTGTTTTTGCCCCATTGACCTCTATTATAATCACATTTACTGATTGCAAAGCTGAAGAGGACACATCATACAGTCTGCACAGTACAAACATCATTACAGCAATGGAGAGTCCCCGTAAAGATAGCTGTACCTGTGTGTGTGTGTAGGAACACTGTCCGCTGGCCTGGGGAAACATCAACCTCTTCGACTATAAGGACACGCTGGTCAGCGGTAAAGTGGCTCTGGGTTTGTGGCCGGTTCCTCACGGGCTGGAGGATCTGCTCAACCCCATCGGAGTGTCGGGATCCAACCCAAACAAGGTCTGAAAACCAGAGATGCACTGACATTAAAAATATGAACCACAAACAAAACGAATATCTCAACATCTAATTCAGATCCACAGTTAAAAATGACAAATCTTTCCACAAATGCATCTGTTGTACGTTGTGAATAGCTAGTGCTAGTGAACCTGTTGGCACTTGTACTCTGCATTGAAAAAAATATAAATGTTTAATCTTTCATCACATTTAAAGGGCATCTATAATGCAAAAGTCACTTTTATAAGGGGTTTAAACACAGTTGTGTGTCAGTAGTGTGTGAATATCTCCAGTCTCTAATATTAAACATGAATTAATTGTATTGTTTATAATCAGACTTGATAGAAACAGTCTGCAGAAACCAATGACTGTAAAAAATATGGACGACGCGACAGCCCCTTTTCCCATTGAACGCCTTGAGGGCAAAACGCCTGCTTTACGTGCACAAACTGTCGCAAAAGACTGCTGAAATTGGAGCCAGACATGCGCAGAAGGATTGTCTGATGGAGCCAGAGGAGGAGCCGCGAAAATGAGCCGAGTCGAGCTTCCAACCAAACGCTTTATGTAAAATCAACCACGCCCCCCGAACTGCTCAGCATGCGTTTGCTGTCATATCAACACACATGGATGTATCAACGTTAACATATATGAGGGTTTTATATATTCATTCGCGCCAGCTCCGGGCCGCAGAGCATAACCTACTCGTGTCGCGGGCTGATTCCGGCTCGCATGCGGCAGCGCCGGCTCGCTCGGCCGCCGCATCTGGCTCGATTGACTCGGGCTGGAATCGGGCAGTGAGTCCAGGCATCCGGAGAAGGTCCAGCAGAGGTAGTCAGTCTGAGCTCTGAGGGGTAAGTCTCCAGCAGGCGAGAATCTAGCCGGAACTGACCCGAGTGTATTTTGCCATCTGGGTGGCTAGCGAATAAACAGTGTTCCACCAGGATCATGTATGTCAGAAACTGTAGTTTACTGCTGAACTCATTTTATCATAGTAAAATATCACAGAAATCGAGTAATAACACTTCAGTCTTCCGCCGAAGCTCAGACGCGCTGCTTTGAGAAACTGTCAATCACAGCTGTCAATCACGATGACACGCCCAGCATTAAATTACTGCTAAAAACAAAATGTCTACAAAAATGAAGATCTGCACCTATTTCAGCACAATAACCAGTGCCTTAATCCACCAGAACCATCTTTCGGGACATTTTATTGCAAGTGTAATAATTTTTTTTATTTGGGCTCAAGTCTCCTTTATTAACACGGAGGAGGCGGGCTTTATGACTTGTACTGCAGCCAGCCCCCAGGGGGCGATCTAACGGCCGAGACCCTCACTCAAACGCAGGCTTGCGGTAGACTTGGCAGAAACACTTTGATTGACATTCTCCCTTTGTAGGTGTGATCAGAGAGAGAAAGCCCCGCCCACTAGTGCCCATCTCTCCCTCATTAGCATAGGGCGTCAGTATTGTTTTTATACCTGCCACTATGCTGACGCACAGGCATCTGTAGCTCCGCCCTCTTCTGAAAAAAGCACAATCTCATTTGAATTTAAAGTGACAGTCACCAAAACGCCACAATTAGGATCCAAGCCTAAAAGGGTCAGTTTCAGAGCATTAGAGAACTTTATCTGAGGGTATTTTGAGCTGAAACTTCAAACCTTGTGTGTGTGCAGGAGACGCCGTGTGTGGAGCTGGAGTTCCCCTGGTTTAATCAGACGGTGGTGTTTCCTGACGAGCAGCAGATTGAGGAGCACGCTAACTGGAGCATCTCTCGTGAGCTGGGCTACAGCTACTGTCTGGGGCTGGTACACATGTACACACACACACACATTCAATCATACATACACACACACTCATTCATATGCACTTACATATAGACAGACACAGACTCATGCTAACACGCACTAATTCATTGATACACACTTAGACACACACACTCATGCAAACTTACTCTTGTGCACACACCCACACACACACATGCAAACACATACATACACGCTCTCTCACACACACACACACACACACACACTCATTCATTCACACTTAGACACACACTCATGCACACTTACTCGTGTACACGTACACACACACACACACACACACACACACGCATGCATGCTCATTCACACATTCATTCATATACACACATGCAAACACTCATTCACACAAACACACACACAAAGACTCATACACATTCATTCATACACACTTACATACACGCAGACACACACACACACACACACAATTATACAAACTGAAACATGCACACTGTACATCACATACTCACACACTTATGTACACTTACATACTCGCACGCATACTCACAAACACACTCATACATACTGAATGCATACTTACACACACAGGCATACTAGAATACACGTGCATATACAGACGCATTCACACATAGACACACGCTTACGCATACGTTCACAAACTCATGCACACTCTTGCACGCGCATGCATACATGCAAACACTCAAACACACACAGACACATTCTCACACACATGCACTTACACACACACAGACAAACACACACTCATTCATATACACTTACACATTCATACATTCACACTCATACACATGCAGGTACACAAACATTTACACACTCACGCACACACACTTAAGCACATGTGCATACGGGATCACACACAGACAAAAACTCACACATTCAGTCACACACAAACTAACACACACTCAAATGTGCACACATACACACTTACTCATATGTGCACATGTTTGCATACACACCTGATAACTCACTCTGCATCTCTCTGTGGCCAATCAGAGCAGCCGTCTGGCGTGTGACAGCAGCATCTCTCAGGCGGATGCGGAGCAGCTGCGCACTCTCTGCAGCCGAGACCCGCTCTATGAGCTCTCAGAACAGGAGAAAGACTTCCTGTGGAGACACCGGTACACACCTCAAACTCAGTTCATCAGATCATGCAGTGTTTGCTTCGTGTTATAAGAAAGACGTGCTTATTTATTGATCATCACTCATCATTGATCATGTGTGTGTTTCAGGCACTACTGTGTGAATATTCCAGAAAGTCTCCCCAAACTACTGCTGTCTGTCAAGTGGAACTCACGAGACGAGGTGTCACAGGTATGACACATACACACACATATGTAAACACACACACATATAAACATACACACATAAACACATATATAAGCACACACACATACACACATATATATATATACAAACGCACATAAACACTTATACAAACAGA
>NC_141043.1:47907500-47912500 GCF_052040795.2 Danio rerio | reverse complement strand
ATCATCATCATATTATATAAACTTTAAACGACTTTCAAAACTCGCTGCGTGCCGACACTTCTGCACAAAAGGCTGTTACTCCGGTTTCACGGCGCATGAGCGGTGCCTATTATGTCGGCGTGCATGCAAACAACCAACCGGGATTCACACAGGAGTGCGTGAGGCGCGCGGGAATGGTTTTCCGCGCGCATGCGTCAGTTTGCTTTCACCAGCATTGAACCAGAGGGGGAGAGCTACGTCAGTAACACCAACAATAATTTAGTGACTGCATTTTATTTATTTATTTATGTATTTATTTATTTATCTAAATATTGGGAATTTATAAGTTCATTTAAATCAATAATGTCAACCGCAAAATTATATTGGGGTGGCCACAGGGGTGGCCAGAGTTTACCGAGGGGTGGCCGTGGCCACCCCTGGCCACCCCTTGGAGGCGCCCCTGCTCAAGATATCACACAGATAATGTTCTCTAAGGCTCTGAAACTGACCCTTTTAGACCTTGATCCTAATTGTGGTGTTTTGGTGACTGTCGCTTTAAATTCAAATGAGATTGTGCTCTTTTCAGAAGAGGGCGGAGCTACAAATGCCTGTGCGTCAGCATAGTGGCAGCTTCAAAGCATTATTGACATTAATTAAACTTTTATAAGCCAACTCTGCTCTGATTCTCCAGTGATGCCACTAACCTGATGTTCTCACTGCATTTGATTGGATGACAAAGCTCATCTTGCGTTCTGATTGGCTGTTGCAGACTCAGATGAAGTTCCTGGTGGAGCACATGTCCCGTCCGGATTACATGGAGGCGCTGCAGGGGTTTGTGTCTCCTCTGAATCCTGTACACCAGCTGGGAAACCTCAGGTACACACACACATGCTGGACATGATAAAAAAATAAGAGTGTTTAACTATTAAATAAAAGACTGTACACTGTATATTATTATTGCAGAATTATGAAGCTGTATAAAGAAAATAAATTTAGTTAGGAAACTTGTGCGTGTCCAGATTTGACGTGACAATTGGACAGCTTAAAATCTCCTGCATGTTTGTTGTGTCAGGCTGGAGGAGTGCCGCATCATGTCTTCAGCCAAGCGGCCGCTGTGGTTAAACTGGGAGAATCCAGATATCATGAGCGAGCTGCTCTTCACCAATAACGAGATCATCTTTAAAAACGGAGACGGTGAGCGATGTGTGTGTGTGTTTGAGCTGTAGATCACTGACGCCAGGATCTGTGTGTGTGTGTGTGTGTGTGATCATATACCTCTGTGTGTGATGCAGATTTACGGCAAGACATGCTGACACTGCAGATCATTAAAATCATGGAGAACATCTGGCAGAATCAGGGACTGGACCTGCGGTGAGTCGACCAATCACAGCTCTCTACTTACACACATCCACCAATCACAGCCCTGCACTGAAACTCATCCACAAATCACAGCTATCCACTCACACACATCCACCAATAACAGCTCTCCAATTACACACAGCCACCAATCAAAACCCTGCACTGAAACTCATCCACAAATCACAGCCCTGCACTAAAACTCATCCACCAATCACAGCTCTGCACTCACACATATCCACCAATCACAGCTCTACACTTGCACACAGTCACCAATCACAGCTTTCCACTTACACACATACACCAATCACAGCCCTCCACTTACACACATCCACCAATCACAGCCCTCCACTCACACACATCCACCAATCACAGCCCTCCACTCACACACATCCACCAATCACAGCCCTCCACTCACACACATCCACTAATCACAGCCCTCCACTCACACACATCCACCAATCACAGCCCTCCACTCACACACATCCACCAATCACAGCCCTCCACTCACACACATCCACCAATCACAGCTCTCCGCTCACACACATCCACCAACCACAACCTGTGACTTAAAAACCTTGACACATAGCACATGCAGACAGCTGCTAACACCCGTGTGTGTGTGTGTGTGTGTGCGCAGAATGCTTCCGTACGGTTGTCTGTCCATCGGGGACTGTGTGGGCCTCATTGAGGTGGTGAAGAACTCTCACACCATCATGCAGATTCAGTGTAAAGGAGGCCTGAAGGGGGCGCTGCAGTTCAACAGCAACACACTGCACCACTGGATCAGGGACAGGAACAAAGGAGAGGCGTAAGAAACACACACACACACACACACACACACACACACACACACACATACACACACACACACACACACATGTTGGTATTGGTGGTTTACAGGCACTCTCTCTCTCCATAGGTGTAATGGATTTAATACTGTGCAAAAAAACGCTTATTATATGGCCCGACTGCCTCACATCTAGCCCAAACCCAATGTCCCTCAATGGCAAAAGACACTGTTAAGGATGATTTTAAACATTTTGAATTACAAGGACATCAGGCATGTCCTCATAAACCAAAAAGATAGACTAAATGGAAATATAAAAAAACATATACACAACTTTACAATGCTTTACATAATACTGACGGCAAAAGCAAAGGCGACATGATCCAACCAACTAACAGTAGATTTTTAGTGCACACACTGCTGTTTTGTTTTAACCACTTTTTAAGAACACCACTAAAAATATTTAGATTACTTTCTGATTTTAAGCTAACCGGTAAATCATTCCACAGTTTGGCTCCCTTTACAGAGAAGACAGATTGACCTAATTGGGTTTTACACTTTGGCACTAGACCAGGGGTCTCAAACTCGCGGCCTGCGGGCCATTTGCGGCCCTCAGTGCAATATTTTGTGGCCCGCGCCGACCTCTGTACACTGACAGAATCAGCGGAGCGGGGAGAGAGAGCGCTCCCCGCTCCGCTGATTCTATCCGTACACAGCGGTCACTGGCATTCCCCGCCCGCCGTGTTGTCGCGCGCATTCTGATCAGCTGTGTTGTCGCGCGCCTACTGAAGGGCGGGACGGAGCGTGTGTCGCGTCGTGGGGGCACTTTTGATCATTTTGGAAGGGCACTTTCTATGCAAGACTAAAAAGGGCATGTGCTCTGCACAGGTTGAGCCCTATGTGTGCACGTGCCTGCCCTGCATCTTATAAATATTATAGGTAGATACAGACTGGTACAGACTGATGTGACTGGAGTGGGGTGGGGGTGTTTTATTTATACATATATACGCCTTTTTTTAGGTGAGGGAATGGAAGTTTTGAGTGAGTTCCCCCACTTTTTTCCCTAGGACTTCAGTAAGTCTAGACTTGATGATCATCTTCAAGCCATACTAAGGGTCTCAACTGCTTCCGCTCTAAAGCCAAATGTGGTTCAGATTTGTGAGAAGAAGCGCTGTCAAGTCTCTGGCCGCAAGGAGTAGGCAAAAGATGCCATGTTCAGAAGAACTGTTCATAATCTTCACTCAATGTTCTATTAATGTTCAGGACACTTCATGTTCAGAAGAAATAATTAAAACTGTTAATAATGACATTTGAGGACTTTTTTTGTGAAATCCCTAATGCGGCCCAGCCTCACCCAGACTTTGCCTCCTGCGGCCCCCAGGTAAATTGAGTTTGAGACCCCTGCACTAGACAGTCATTATTAGCAGTTGCCCATGTGACTCTGTGAGAGGTCTGATGCTGACTGATTAGATCTAAATACAGGACTGGAACATGATTATTTAAACTATTTAAAACCAATTTAAGATGATTAAATATTAAAGAGCCCATATTATACACAAAATAGGGTCATGTTTTGGTTGTAAGGGTCTCCAACAACAGTCTAATATGCATGCAAGGTCAAAAACACTTTCATTATCTTGTAATCTGTATTTATTTTTACCTAATTATCCCAGCGACTCCCAAATGAATCGTTCAGGTATTCATTTGTTCCTAAACCGCTCCTTAGCGCGAAGATAATCTGTGCTGATTGGACCAATGACAGTCTGTTGGGATTGGTCGACACTGACTTCGTTCATCGCAAGACAGAGTGAAATGCCCAGCAGCTAATCAACAATATAGAAGTAGTCACAGTGTACACATGCTTCATAGTGTAAGGCGTGGATTTTGGCTGCCAGTGGGTGAATGTGAATACAGACGATGGACTTGAAAATACCGACGACTAACTATTTTACTGGCGAGGCAGTGGCGCAGTAGGTAGTGCTGTCGCCTCACAGCAAGAAGGTCGCTGGTTCGAACCTCAGCTCATTTGGCATTTCTGTGTGGAGTTTGCATGCTCACCCTGAAAGTTATGGATTCCAGTATCGTGACAGCACTATTCAGAAGATCTGTGTGTTTTCTCAGGTACGACAGAGCCATTGATTTATTCACGCGCTCGTGTGCTGGATACTGCGTGGCCACGTTCATCCTGGGCATCGGAGACAGACACAACAGCAACATCATGGTGAAGGAGAACGGACAGGTAGACACGTTTAACTCATTCTAGTGTTTAGATTTTATTTGAACTTATATTGTCAATATCGAATACATTTCCACATATAAACGATTCAGAATGTGATCTGAGTAAATCGAAATCCATGGCCTCTATTTTGAAGATCTATATGCAAAGTGCAAAGTGCAGGGCGCAAACGCATTCAGGGCGAGTCAGAATCCAATTAATACTTTAATTAATACTTTTTGTTGTTATAAATAATAGGTCAACATTAATTGAGTTTTGCCTTTAATCTTTTTCTTTAATCTTGCCTTGGTTTGAAGTGTGTTTATTTGTATAATTACTCCGCCCATCAGTGTGTGTTTTTGTCTGCAGCTGTTTCATATCGACTTCGGTCACTTCCTGGATCATAAAAAGAAGAAATTTGGCTACAAGCGCGAGCGCGTTCCCTTCGTCCTCACGCAAGACTTCCTGATCGTCATCAGCAAGGGGGTGCAGGAGTGTACCAAGACCAAAGAGTTTGAGAGGTGCACGCACACACACATCGTCTCGCCATAGCTGTAATGAGGTTTTGTGTCCTCTTCACCAACCCTCACACAAAACATTCTGCACTTTTACATTTCCACAATCCGCCAATACTTCCCACAATCCTTCATTCTGTCTGAT
>NC_141043.1:47840000-47900000 GCF_052040795.2 Danio rerio | reverse complement strand
CTGTTAAACGCTAGCCTAGAGCGCTGTCTGTTGTTAAACACTAACCTAGAGCGCCATCTTCTCTTCGCCTAGAGCGCCATCTGCTGTTCAATGTTAGCGTAGAGTGCCATCTCCTGTTAAACTCTAGCCTAGAGCGCCGTCTGCTGTTAAATACTAGCCTAGAGTGCTGTCTGCTGTTAAACACTAGCCTAGAGGGCCATCTGCTGTTAAACACTAGCCTAGAGCGACATCTGCTGTTCACCTAGAGTGCTATCCCCTGTTAAACACTAGCCTAGAGCGACATCTGCTGTACACCTAGAGTGCTATCGGCTGTTAAAGCATAGCCTAGAGCACCGTCTATACTTAAACACTAGCCAAGAGCGTCATCTACTGTTAAACACTAGCCTAGAGCGCAGTCTATAGTTAAACACTAGCCTAGAGTGCCATCTTCTATTCTATTATTCTAATGTTTAATCTGCTGTTAAACATTAGTCTAGACAGCCGTCTGCTGTTAAAAACTAGCCTAAAGCGCCATCTTCTGTTCGCCTATAGGGCCATCTGCTGTTAACCTCTAGCCTAGAGCGCCATCTTCTGTTCACCTAGAGTGCCGTCTGTTGTTAAACACTAGCCTAGAGCATCAGTCTGCTGTTTAACACTAGCCTAGAGTGCCATCTTCTATTGCCTAGAGCGTCATCTGCTGTTAAACGATAGTCTAGAGCGATGTCTGTTGTTAAACACTAGCCTAGAGCGCCATCTGGTGTTAACTCTAGCCTAAAGCGTCATTTAGTGTTGAACTCTAGCCCATAGCGCTGTCTGCTTTTAAAGACTAGCCCAGAGCGCCGTCTGCTGTTAAACACTAAGCTAGAGTGTTGTCTGCTGATGAACACTAGCCTAGAGCACCGTCTGCTGTTAACCTGTAGCCTAGAGCGCCATCTGCTGTTAAACACTAACCCTCTGCTGTTAAACTCTAGCCTAGAACACCATCTTCTGTTCACCTAGAGTGATGTCCGCTTTAATCATTAGCCTAGAGCGCCATCTGGTGGTAAATTCTAGCCTAGAGCGCCATCTGGTGTTAAACTCTAGCCTCGAGCTCCATCTGATGTTAAACTCTAGCCTAGAGCGCCATCTGGTGTTAAACTCTAGCCTAGAGCGCAATCTGATGTTAAACTCTAGCCTAGAGCGACATCTGGTGTTAAACTCTAGCCTAGAGCGCCATCTGCTGTTAAACTCTAGCCTAGAGCGCCAACTGCTGTTAAACTCAGCCTAGAGCGCCATCTGCTGTTAAACTCTAGCCTAAAGCGCCATCTGCTGTAAAAATCAAAGCGCAAACTCGATTCAGGAGAGAATAGTGATGTATTTTATAAATCTTAGAATGGATTTCTCCAAGTATTCTTCGCCGCAGCTCTAATCAATCAATTAGTGATCCTGTAGAAACCAGCCAATCAAAATTCTGCGAGATTACAATCGACCAATCATTGATGACTTCATCGTTTTTACTTGCCTGTGTGTTTAACTAGTGAATAGACATGATCTGATGAAATCGGAACCAATTTTGTGTTTAAAAGACATCCAAACATGTCTTGGCTATCAAATAGTCACCAAACAGACAGACCTCACACACGTGTAGTCATTTATTCCTGTTTATTTGATCACTATTTATAGACTATTCATAGATGAGGTTTTCAGCTCTAAATTAAGCCAAGACATTAATGTTTGTCATCTATTAGACTTCCTTTTTAAACACAATAGTAGCCGGGAGCCTTTAGCATCTGATCTCATCACGCCTGCCAGAGCTGCTGCTGTTTCTGACTCCCGACACGCAATAACTATATATTCCATCTCAGAATGCTTACCTTTTCCCTCACAGTTCGTTTTCATCCGAATGATCTGAATCATGAGAGATCAGCGGTATCACATTGTGAAACTGACAATCACAAGAGAAAACGTCAGAACAACAACAGAAAAACATGCAGGACGTAAATTCACACTTCAGTAGTGGATATGACAGAATCTGAATTGTGAGCTAAAAGGCTGCAGTCATGTTAAATGTGATTTAGTGCAGAAACAAGCTTCTACATCAGACATCAGTAAATGCATGCCTCATTTTTATTTGAAGTTTGTTGAGCACAGACGCTCTGAGAGAGCAATAACACACAGCGTGAGCTCGAGTCTCTGAAGCACAGCTGGATGTAGAGCAGAAATCACTGTACTGTAACCATGATGAAGCCGTCAGGAGTTCTGGCCTTTCTTAGTGGATGTTTTAGTGTTTGATGAGCCGTGATCAGTCGTTTAATAAACCTTTTTTTAAATACAGTCTAATGGGTTGTGTGTTATTTCTGAATGCGTGTTTGCAGTCGCTTCAACCGAGCCAGATTCATTTCAGTTTAGTTTTGCACCAGTCTCTGCTCCGCACTTTGTTGCCATGGTAACTTAGGATGCTGACCTGTTCTGTTTGAGTTTCAACTGTCAGCAAAATGACACATTATGCAATAAAGACACTCACCGGCCACTTTATTAGGTACACCTGTATGACTGCTCGGTATGCAAATGTCCAATCAGCCAATCACATGGCAGCAACTCAGTGCATTTAGGCATGTAGACATGGTCAAGACGATCTGCTGCAGGTCAAACTGAGCATCAGAATGGGGGAGAAAGGTGATTTAAGTGACTTTGAACGTGGCATGGTTGTTGCAGCCAGACGGGCTGCTCTGAGTATTTCAGTAATATATATATATATATATATATATATATATATATATATATATATATATATATATATATATATATATATATATATAAATTTAACCCCTGTTAAATTGAATTTACCCCTGACTTAAAGTTACTTTTATTCAACCAGGAAGTTTTATTTAACCGGAACTGGCACGGGCTTCTCTACCCTTCATCTTCATGATCATACTCTTCTCAATAATCAATAGAAAAGCCTGTATTGACTATTACAGTGAACAAACACTTTGTATAATTGCTGACCAGATTTTTGCATGTCTCCACTGGTATTTTTGCCATGGTGATGAGCTCCAACTCATTCATGTTGGAGGGTCTCCCTCCACAGATTCTCAATTGGTTTTAAGTCAGGACTCTGGCTGGGCCACTGCAAAACATTCATGTTTTTGTTTACTAACCTTTTCTTGACCACTTTGGATATGATTCGGGTCTAAAATGTCCACAAATATAATCAAATTTTGGACATGACACTTTTGTTTAAAGGTAAATAAAAGCTTTTTGTTTCCACAGTGATCCTTATTGGACGTTGTGTAGAAGTCCATCTATTAGCCCAATGACGAAACTAACAGCATGGTCGAAGGTTTAAAGCATGTAAGCCTTTTCTAGTGCTTCTGAAAAGAATTTTGCTATTTATTAGAATTTATTTCTATTCGTTTTTAAGCTCTGAATTTAATCTGACTCCAATTTCAAGGGATCCTAAAATTTAGACTGTATTTCTAATTGTAGGAACGCATCACATTCATCATTTATGACTTAATTTAGAGTTTTGATTTCTTTGACGTTCATTAGTGACCAGACGCCGCTCAGAGTTCCACATCCCGCGTTTGCGCATCTTCTCACAGACAGTATGTCGACACTCTGAAATTAGTTAAAGGGATGCAGGATTAACTAATATTCAAATAGGCTGGTTGCAAACTGCTTACACATCCCTAAACGAATAGCAAAAAAAAGTCAAGCCCATGCATCTTGCTAAGATCATAAAGTTAAAGATAATAAATAACAAATTATTTTCAGAAGCACTAGAAAAGGCTAACATGCTTTTAACCTTCGATCATGCTGTTTGTTTCGTCATTGGGCTAATACAGGGGTTTTTTAAAGTGTGAGGCGCGCCTCCCCTGGGGGGCGCCAGAGCATGTCAGGGGAGGCGCGGGAAAAAATATAATAAAAATATAATTATTAAGTTTAATTATTATATGTATTTTTTTATTACATTTAAACGTTTTAATTAAACAAAGCAAAAAAAAAAAACGTCAAATAAGAAAACCTTTTTACCCAGAAGGCCATAGCTGTGAATTCGCTTCTGTTTGGCAAGCCCGCCAATACAGGTATATGCCTGCTAATACAATGGGTCGGTTTCTGAGACCCCCGATTCAAAGCTGTAATGAAGTTCACGGCCCTTTGGCCGCCGGGAAGAAGGAGGCGGAGAACCGACGCAGTTTTAAAATGATTTATTAATAACAGTGACGGCTGCTCCTCACGGAGGCTACCGTCTATACCAAAACAAACGGACGGCAGCTCCTCACGAAGACTGCCGTCAAACTAAAAGCAAAAGTAAAATATGTCCGGGTCCGGTCCTCGCTCGGCTTCCTCTGCCCACGTTCCTCATTTTATGATCCAGAGCTCCTTCCGTGGAATCTGAGACAGGTGCGCACCGCAGGTGTATCCACTTACGCGGTGGCCTCACTCCGTTCCCATGGCTCTCGGCCACGCCCCCTCGCCACAAAAGCCTTCAAGTTCAGGGCTTAAACCCAAAAGACGACGATATGATGATCAGTATTTGAGTTTAGGATTTACGTGGACAGGACCAGCTGATGAACCACGACCTTTATGTGTGGTTTGTCAAAATATTTTGGCTAATGACAGCATGAGACCCGCTAAACTTCGACTGGGATGGACAGTTCTTGGATCTGTTCTATTCATATTGAACCATCATCCTAGTTTTACAAACGTTATATTAAAATACTTGTTATTACTCTGTAAATAATTGCACTTTCATGCAAATGATGATAAAAGTGAGTTAACAGTCTGACATCTGTCTGTCTTTATATATACTGTATATATACTGTGTGTTTGGGAGGAGGGGGGCGCCAATGGATAAGTTGTGTCAAAAGGGAGGCCCACTGTCTTAGACTTTGAAAAACCCTGGGCTAATAGATGGACTTCTACAGTTGCCTTATCTTTTGAATAAAAAAACTGCTTGTTGAATAAGAGTCAACTTTGGCTTGTTTCCCTCGCTCGAAAGCTTGACAGAGCTCCTGCGCATAGCTACGGTTGCTAAGCCACGATTGGTGGGTGGCGGTTTTTGGGTGTGGCTTAGCGAAGGGTCAATTTGCATATATTGCCATACATTAGATTTCTATTTGGGCGACGACAGAAGTTAACTTTGTGTGAACTTTCTCAAAGAGTCCAGTAGAATAGTATAAATGAGCTCTCTCTCAGTGTTTTTGTAACATTGTTAAAATCCTCTTCTCTGATTGGCAGCTCGGGTCGGCCCTCTGCGCTGTGATTGGCTGCCGTCAGAAGGTGGCTCTCATGTGTTTGCGCATGTTCTTCAGCTCCAGCTCCAGCTCATGTATTCTATCATCTCTCTGTCTGAGTTTCTCCTGCAGATCTTCAATCTGCTCCCGCTGGCGTCGAGACTCCTGCAGCAAATGCACAACATCATGACCTTTGACCTGTGACACTAGCTGTGTTCCCTTTCAAAGGTGCAAATTAGGTTTATGCAAAACTGGAATATGGCATGAATCATCTGTGAATGGAGCAGCGATTCCCTCAAATGAGAAAGAGAAGAGACTCATCACTTTGCGCCTCAGAAGATGAAATGCAATGAATGGCGGCTTTTGGAGGCGTGAGACGGGAGTGCAGTCAGATGCTGAAGCACTGTGATGACGGACTGACGGAGGGCTGAGGCCTTTTACAATCAGCACAACATTTCAGATCTGCAACAATGGAAAGCTGGAAACATGGAGATCTGCAAATCAACATTAATGATGGGAAGACCCTCACACATTTATATCTGATCAGGGTCTGACTACATCACTGAAGCACAGACTGATGAAGGGCATGCACAGACTTTACTCACTACAGCTGTTTATAGCAGCTTGTGCATTTTTTTCTTAGCGGATAAACAGTTTATCCGACCCATTTGTGCTCATACGCTTTATTAATGCACATTTTAATGCACATCTTGGCATGTCTATTAAACATGCTTCATGCTATATTCCAAAATGCACATAAAAAATAGGTGAATTGAAACATACACTGTAAAAAAAAAACAATAATTTATAAAATAATAATAATAATTTAGCACTTTTTTCTGTATTTTGTTATTCATGTTTTTATTTTCTCCTGTTTATTTCTGCTTTTGAATTGGATTATGGGACCTTTATCTTTCTTCCAACAACTTTTATCCTTGATGTTCAAAAAAAGTGATTTTTATGAACATTTTTAATAGTTCGCAGTGCTGTATTCAGGGTGCGAATTACAGTGGGGTTTGGGGGCGCATGATCCCCCCTGAAAGGACATAAAAAAAAAATGTAGTATAGGGGGGTCAGCTCTTTAATACTGAGAAATAGTTTGCTCTGATTTGTACTTTATAATAATAATGTTAATAATTAAAAGTAATATAAAAAATAATAATAAAATATAATATACATTTTACTACCCCTATAATGGGTCATACCACAGTGAATGCTTAATCGTGCCAATCAGTCTGCCAGAAGAAAACTCATTCAACTGTCTGAAACTGGCAAATCTGGAACACTGATAAGCAACTATTCACAAGACATAACCTATATATATATATATATATATATATATACATACAGTTTAAGTCAAAATAATTAGCCACCTGTTTATTTTTTCCCCAATTTCCGTTTAACAGAGAGCAGATTTTTCAACACATTTCTAATCATAATAGTGTTAATAACTCTTTTCTAATAACTGATTTATTTTCTCTTTGTCATAATGACAGTAAATAATATTAGACTAGATAGTCTTCAAAACACTTCTTTACAGCTTGACTAGTTTGTTTTGGAACGATCTTGCACTCTCTTCAAGAACAGCTCAAACTTTTGAGTCTTTTCAGAGGTCACTGAAAACACACTTATTTTCTTTAGCTTTTAATCATGTGATGCGAGTTTGATGTATTTTGGTTTTGTGTATATTTGCATGCATTTTATGTGTTTTATGTACAGCACTTTGGTACCCGTTGTGGTTTGTTGAAAGTGCTATAGAAATAAAGTGAGTTGAGCTGAGTTAACTAGGTTAATTAAGTTAACAAGGCAGGTGTAGGGTCCGCCTGTTTGGTCCAACGACGGCAGCCAATCAGACGGCAGAAGGATTCTTGCGCGTCACTGTCTTCTTTTAAGCACAAATAGTATTGAGTTAAATACATATATAAATTTGATATGAGTATATCTTTCGTTTTATCTGACTCAAATAATAAAACATTGATAAAGTTATTTTGTTTCCTTTTACATTATTTTAGATTATGATTGAATATTCTTTTAATTTGTTATTATACCTTATTCTCATTTACTCAGATTCCTATAGCATCTCGAGTCTTGCACCGGCCGGGTATACAATCTCTTAATACAAGCTTGTCAGTCTTGGTCATTAAACAGAGGCGATTAACCACTCTCCTAAAAAGGCAGAACACTACTTACTCAATTTAGGAGATTTTTATGTGGTCCCCATAGATATGTTATCTACTTAATCAAGACAAAGTATTTTAATAATAATCGCACAGGATTATAAGTTTGTAGATGAAGGCCTGAATATCCACATTTAAATTAATTTCAACAATATTTTGTTGTTCTAAATAGAAAACCCACAGTTGGCCTTTTGCAGTCTACGTATACATGAAATAATGCCAATTTGCTAGTCGGATCTCTAACAACATTGAATAGCGTGCCACGCTGCTCCGTCTAACATGTTTTAGTCCGTTACTAACCGGTACAGTGGCTTGTAGTGCTATGGACAACAACATTTATCAGTGATAATAACACGAGGACTATTTGAATAATTCAAAACATAACAATTTATTTATCAGGTAAACAGGATAATTCAAAGATCAATTCAAGCAATCAAAACATTAATCAATTCATTATGTAACATCAATCAATCAAAATTACATTAGTGAAACGTTTAGCCAATTCAAAGTATATAAATGAAAGTTTAGAAGTTTACCTGAAGATGAAAAAGACTACACACAGCAATTGTGCGGGAGATCTGGATACAGATTCCCCGACTTCTCTGCCACCTTCCCTTAAGTACCCATCTTTGCACCTCAGGGTGTTTCTTTGATATTTACATTTGGCCATCTCTCTACAGGACATTTTCATGGGAAGAAGTTTCGGTTGGGGTTTCTGTGGTATTACCATTTGTGTGTTTCTTTGTTCTTGGTGAGGGGATGTTTTGCTTGAGGGGCCTGATTATAATTTTATTACCGGACCGAGGGCAAATGTTTCAATATCTAAAGGGGTGAGACCTTCTTTATCAGACACACTGGAACCTTCAATGTGTTAGGTAAACAGAGACAAAAGGGGAGAGGGTATAACAGGAGATACGTGTCCGGGGGAAGTTTCGCTCTCACACTGAGAGCGACAGATGTGAGCTCTTTGATGCTTATCAGGTAGCTGTTCTCATTAAAACACAGATGTCGTAAATAATCATTCCTGATACCAGCCTTACACAGGTTAGGGTAATTGGGCAAGTTATTGTATCACGATGGTTTGTTCTGTAGACTATCGGAAAAAAAAGCTTAAAGGGGCTAATAATATTGATCTTAAAAGGGTTTTTAAAAAATTAAAAACTGCTTTTATTCTAGCCGAAATAAAACAAATAAGACTTTCTCCAGAAGAAAAAATATTATCAGACATACTGTGAACATTTCCTGAATCTGTTCAACATCATTTGGGAAATATTTAAACAAGAAACAAAAAAAATCAAGGGGGGCTAATAATTCTGACTTCAACTATATATATATATAGCTTAAAAGTAAAGTCAAATTACATGCATAGTTTGTCTTACAGTGAACTTAATAGTAGCTAATCGGATACTGTAGGTCAAAATACACAAAATGTCCCACAAAACACTGAAAACTTAAACACATTTTATTAATAAATTAGTTGTAATTTAAACAAATACATACATTTGATTCATTGAAGCATGTATGTATTGTGTAACATCAATGTAAAATTTGCACCGTGGCTAAATTGTCTGGGTTGGTGTTGTAGATTATGCTACAAAAACCTTGTAATAAACTGGAGCACATTTTCTGTTATTTTTTCGCTATGTATAATTTCTTATAATGACAAAAGTTTTGACAAGGATCTATAATAACTTGACTAGTTGATCATTTGTAAAATTGTCAGAAGGTGGATTTCTCTGCTGAATCATCTGTTCTGCATCCCAATCATCAACAATACTGTAGAAGACCTACTGAAACCAGCATGGAGCCAAGATCCTCACAGAAATCAGTCAAGTTTGGTGAAGGAGAAATCATGGTTTGGGGTTACATTCAGTATTCAGTTATATTCTATACTGGACATTATTTCTGTTCAGTGATGAGACTTTTGTCTAAGCAGAGTCAGACCTTACTGTCCTAAAGAGATCATTCAAAGTCAAGACATGATCATATTTTATTGTGCTCAAATAAGCAAAATCTAGAGGCCTTTGCCTTTCATATAAGCCACATCTGAGAGCAAACAATCAACTAGTAGTCAAGTTATTACTTGCTGTTTCTAAAACTTGAATAGGCCATAAGACTTTTGTCAGGTAGTGTATATTATTTAAAACGACTAAAATGTCAATAAAGTCACTAGAGAGTTGAATTTTCAACATCAAAAGTCGACAGAGCAGAGATCAACATCCCATAATGCAATTCACAATTGAAAAAAGACCAAAAACACACAAAATAGGAAAATACAAAAAGATAAAATACCTCTGTCTCCGGTGCACAGGCTTCTGCTCCGCTCACACTGAAGGACGTCCAGTTTTGGCTCTGGGTGTCGTCGTCCGTCCAGTCTCGCAGGTCAGCGAGGAGATCAGGAGGAGGCTGTTCTACATTCTGATTGGCTGCTGGCTCTGTTTCCGTGAGGCAGGGGTCAAACCATTCAGATTTGGGTCTCAGAGACATCAGCAGCGGTCCTACAGGACGGACAGACACAAAACACCTTTCTCTAGTCATCACTTTAAATGATCAACAGCTTTACTCCAGGCTTTTATATCATGGCTTTTATGTCATGGGTTTTAATAATGGTAATTCTGTTTGGAAGTCACACGAAACTGGAAAATAAAATATCTCCGAAGTGCAGGAATAACACATATCAGTGTCATAATAGACATTGACATATATTGCATTAGTAGCTGGGTTTCCATCGACATATTTTCATGCACATTTTGGAATATAGTATAGAAAACTGCACCAAGATGCACATAAATATTGAAAATGCTCATAAGAGATGTATCCACACAACTGAGGACATGGAAGGATTTTCTGGACCATTTTAAAATGTAATATATTCAACATGTGGACACATAAATTGTGACATAATCCAAATGCAATTGCAAATCCCGCAATGAGGTTTGCATTTCACGAACGCACAGTGACTGTCACATTTCAAATACACTTTGCTTTTTCATTTGCAAATGCATTTCCCACATCTTATAAGCCATTAGCCATCAGTAATATTAATTGCCACACTTGCATTTTATTTATCTCTGCGTTCTGCACATAACCTGTCAAAACTCAAATGGAATCTTGATTAAAGGCATATCTTGTTAGTAAATTATACACACAGTGCACCACATGACAGTATGATACATAAGTGTGCTCCACGCAGGTGGAACCACCTTTAGGACACACTCCTCCTGTCTTAAAGGGTCATGACACCCCCCCACTTTCGGTTCAAGTCCACCTCAGATTTTTTTAAAAAGATGCATCATAATGGGCGGAGCTTCGCGAGCAAAGGGCAGGAGTGGGCGTGGCCAGCAGAGGAGAAGGAGGGGAGCGAACAACTGTTGTCAGTCGGCTCACAAAATGAGACACAAACCGTGAGGAGACGCATGAGTTTATAGTTTACAAAGTTAAAATGCAAGAAATGAACAGTAATTTAATGCCCTGCTACATTTGTTATTCGTAATTTCATACACAGATAACAACAATCTATATCATTATAAAGATAATGGTGTTCATATAAACACTATAAATGAGGACGTCTCCCTCAGTCCCCTGGGCTGAATGCAGACTCAGTGCAGCAGGTCTCTTGCCCTGTCTGTTTTAACCATTAGCCCTGCTGATAATCTGGAGGATTTAGGTGAACACAGCAGCACGCACGGCAATGTGTCTAAATGAGAACGAACTCCTGATAAAAGACGACGTCCGCCATTCTCCAATTCTCGTACTGCTCTCCTGACAAAAATGCTTGCTGCACACAAACAGCTTTGCTGTATCGGCCCTGACAGCATCGCGGGGAAAAACATGCAACAAACCCTGTGGATCACGGAAACAAACACACACCACCCTTCATGAACGGCTAAATACTGTGTGGTGTGGGTCCGTGTCTCACAGCTTGGCACTGGCAGGTTTGTCTTGCCTTCGGAAAGCACGTGCAGTCATGAATAATTAAGAACCCGGCTCTTCTCATAGGATAAGAAACCTCCGCTATGAATAATAATGAGAAACCGATGAGTCATCATTTTTTTGATCCGCCCCAAAAATCATGTTAAACCCGGAAGCTGAAATGAGCTGACAAAAGCTTAAAATTATCCAGTTTACCCCACAATTAAAGCTGACAGGTGCAGACATTGTCTTAACTGATGCTCAACGCACACACATCCCATACAATCTCGAAAAAAAGTACTTGAGGGTTTCGTGAACCTTTAAATGTTTCAAATAATAAAAACAAATACATATTTTTTGTTAAAAATGTTTATTTAGCATTTTATTATATTAGTATAATATTGTATTTTATTAAATAAAAAAACTATACCACCCCTCCCCCTCCGTTGACCATTTGATTGATCAGTTGCAGCTGAATATTATTGCATTGCTCGGTTATTCACATGTTCAAAATGGACAGAAGAATGAAGAGACGTGGAGCGCAAAATAGAAAAGGAAACAAGAATAAACAATGCCTTAAAATGAAAACTGCCATGACAAATTAGATAATAAGAGATTGGTAAGCTTTACCCACACTATTATTACCAGACTTCTAATCAACTTTTATTGTTTTTAAGTCACAACTTTAATTATTAATTATCGCCACGGAGTCACTAGGATTTTACAGACGAGGTGGTTTGGTCCAGGCAGGGGCACAGGGACACACGGACACACATGGATTGCATCCAGAATCACATACTTCTATTATTACTATTTTATATATTTGATCATAACGATTATTAAGCCTCTTAAAACTGACACATGAACAAATAGTCAGAATATTCACATTTCTTGGAACTAAAATGTTTATTAATTCTTCAAGACACATTTTTATACCATATACATGCTTTTATACATTTAAAATGCATCATATTGATACATCAGGCCTTTTGGCAACTTTCTTTTTTGCTAAAAACTATTTCAAAAGTTCACACTTGGATATTGTTTGACAAATGTTAGCAGGTTTGACATCCCGGGAGAGAACCGTGAGCTCGGAGATAGTTGAGCCCAGGGCTCCCGCCTGGACAATAGATGTAAGGGGAGTACGAGATCAGGTGGTTCTGGAGAGCTCCCCGTGGTAAAGGAGGAAAGGAGGAGAAAGGGTGGAGGGGGGTTTATTCGGAAAACTAAGGTAAGGGAGTAGTTCTAGCTAGGCTACTTATAGTGAGTTTGGATTAATCTGATTGGCTAACTAATGATTGTAGATGGGTGACCAGCTGCAGTCAATCATAATTATATCAAAATTAGTTTGTGAAACTTCACTTAAATTTTTGTTACAAAAACGTTTGCCCATAACATTTTGATTAAATATTTCAGGCAGTTTGTCTCTGTATTATTTAAACACTAAACATTACACATCTTTCATGCAAAGACAGACAGTATGACAGTATGCATGTGAGAAGTGATTGCAAAAGGGGGCGAAAACTTGAACCCGCATACCCCTAATGAACTTTAACTATGAAAACTGGACTGACAGAGTATCAGTTCACTATCATTTTCTATGTGAAGCTGCTTTGACACAATCTACAATTTTAAAAGCGCTTCAGAAATAAAGATGAACTGAAATGTCTGACATCTACATGGAAACCTGTCAATCAAATGATTTTGCATTGGGAAATGACGTCACTCACAGTCGACCTCATTTAGCTAATCAGATATGTTAATGTACAGTTAAATCTACAGTATAATAATGGAAAAAGGTCAATTCACAGCTGTACATTAACATGTCTGATCATAAAATTGAGGTTGACAGTGAATGACGTCACTCCCCAATAAAATAGTCCCACCCATAACCCAACAAGGCTACTCAGAAGACAAATATGATTGGCTGTTTGGGCTGTCAGTCAAACATCTGTCTTAAAGGTGGACTGATAAAGAGTCCAGTGTGACCCACCTTTATTCTGCCCCATCAGCCACTCATTTGCGGTCATGGCCGGTTCATTGGCTGCTGTCATGGGATAGATATCCTCAGGGAAGCCCTCTGATTGCTGCCAGAAACAAAAACATCATATTCCACCACAACTCTCTTTACATTCATCCCTATGATAAACAAGCTCCTCCCACACACAGGCTGCTCCCACATACCAACCCACTAATATACTAACTCCTCCCACACTGGCTCCTCCCAGGCTCCACCCACATTCTCAGTGGTTTTCTCACCTTGCGCGGCACACAGAAGCTCAGCGGCTCCAGCAGGTCTTTGACGGTCAGCAGCCTGTAGAATCTGAAGACTTCACACACCCTGATGTTCAGGCCCCGTTTGGGCATCACACCTAAACACACCAGCCAATGGGTGACTCTTCACATCGACGGGCTTCTTTTTTGCTTTGTTTAAAAGTGTTTTTATTGAACATGTTAGACATGAAACATGCAATACAGGGAGTTTAACTTTTTCTTTAGACGAAACTCGTCACACACATTTACATCTAGGTTGTATAAGGGCCTACTCACACTATGCCATCCGTACCGTGCCCAGGCCCGTTTCCCGGATCGTTTGAGAAGTGTGAGTGCGCTGAATCGCGCTCAAGCACGGTTCACTTAGCCGGCCCTGGCCCAGTTGGAAGAGGTGGGCCTGAGCGCGGTACACTTGGGCTTTGGCACGGTACGCTTGTGTGGATTTATTAATCATTCTTACTGTTCAGTGAACGCAAACTGCCGTAGTTTATTAAAGACGCAAACTCCTCACAGCACGCCAGCTGCGCACCTTCAGCAGACCTCCTCATTCCTGCAGCACGAGAGCTTAATGATTGTTTATGAGCGCCAAAAGTGGCGGATCTGTTCGGCGAAATATCTGACTGCGTGTCAAACGACTGAAACTATATAACTAGAGAAATCTCCACTGTGCTACTGGGTGAGAGCGTATGGCAAGCCGTTTTAGCATTTAAACCTTGTTCAGACTATCCATAAATATATTTAGAGATATCTCTAATTATATTTTGACTAGTCATAATTATAATTCGACTAGTCAGAATGACAATTAGAGATATCTGCAATTACAATAGTACTAGTACGAAATCAGATTGGAGATATCTGCAAATATATTATGACTAGTCATATTCCTTCGTTGACTTCCATTGAAAAATATTTGCAGATATCTCTAAATGAGTTTTGACTCGTCAAAAATCCAATTCAAGATATCTACAACTGTAATTCGACTATTAGTAAATTAATTAGAGATATCTTCAAATATATTTGTAAATATCTCTAAATATGAGGAATTAAAGATTTCTCCAAATGTATTATGACTAGTAAAAACTCAGAGATATCTCTAATTACAATTGTGACTAGTCAAAACTCATTTAGAGATATCTGCAAATATTTTTCAATGGAAGTCAATGGAGGAATATGACTAGTCAGTCATAATATTTTTGCAGATATCTCCAATCTGATTTCGTACTAGTACTATTGTAATTGCAGATATCTCTAATTGTTATTCTGACTAGTCGAATTATAATTATGACTAGTCAAAATATAATTAGAGATATCTCTTATATATTTATGGAGTCAGAACAAAGATTTAAATGCTAAAAAGGCTTGCCATAGAGAGCGCCTCTGAACAGCTCAGCAGCGATGACGTAAGCGTGCCGAGGCCCGATATGGTGTGAGCGCGGGCCGTCAGGGGAGACCGGAGGGGGGACAAGCTTGCTTTGGCCCGGTTCGAGGCAACTGTACCTAGTGTGAGTACGGCCTAAAACAGGGGTTTTCAAACTGTGGGTCGCACAGTGAACAAAGGTGGGTCGCGTAACGTCACATAGCTGCAGCTATATTTACATAGCGGTGAATCAAAACCAGTACGATTGACGGCAATAACTCAAAAACCTCTTAACATAAAAATATCTATAGTGTGCTTCCTACAAAAACACAAAGCTGGTTATGTTTCACAGCGTTTTTTTTTCTCTTTTTTCGCTCAACATTACGAGCACTGCTCCGTTTGAGCCCTCGCAATCTGCGTTTAGTCGGTAGAGCTCAGAGCGGAGCTCTCAGTAAGGGACCGTCGGAAAAGAGCTAATTTTTTTTCTTTTTTTTTTAGCTCCATCCTGCGTGTTTTATTTTAAACACAACAAATTTTCTCTTAAATGAGCACAAACAGTTACTAAAGTAGTCGAATGCTTCATTATAGATCTGTGCATTCTCACATGAACACCTCTGTTATCAAACAAAACACAATGAGAGATTCACTAGCTGCTCTTCACTAAATAACTATAGTAGCTTATGCAAATCAATATGCAAATACAATCAAAAGTGAAGTAGATTTTATAGCTTTATTTAATTTCTGGATAGACCATTGATTTTAATAGGCTAAACCTTTTATTTTATTGTCAATATTTTCTAATGTTTGCTATGTATTCCATCATTTGAAGCTGTTTGTTTTCCCATATTTTTTGCATCCGAAAGTTAACAGATTGCTAATCAATAAATAGCTATAGTGCTACCTGTTAGTTTTAACGTCAGCTAATGTTATTGAAGGGCATAGATGTTATGGATAATAGTAATAGTAATGTAACTACCCCCATCATTCCTTCCTCAAGCAAATGTGTAAATATTAGATCTATTCAGCAATAATTTTAATTGCATTTGCATATTTATCTGATGTTTTACCAGCTTGTAGTAGTCAATCAAAAAGCTATTTAGTTTCTTATGACTATACACTAGCAGTGGATTTGTGACGGGGCTTGTTCATAGTCAAGGAGGTTGATCAAAGGTCGATCATATTCTCTTCTAAAAAAAAGAAGAGTATCTTTTTCAACCAAAAATGATCACAGTTACAGCCAGCATCCAAAAAGCACAAAAAGCGCTTTTTGTGCATATCAAATCGCAAAATCCAAAAAGCCACACACCATATATTTTTGACTGCTTTGAAAGGATACATTTTTTACCCATTTTTTCATATTAAAATATTATGGTGGGGTTTGAGATTGAATTAGTTGCCTAGGTGGGTCCCAGAATAAAAAATTTGGGAATCCCTGGAATAAAATATCTGTATGACTATAAATAAGTAAAAGGGAAGAAAGAGATCAGGGAAAGTTCTACTCTTCTAAAGCCTGGTTCCCACTACAGGATTTTAAACATCAGCAGATCGCTGTGCCGTTCACACTACATGACTTGACTTTGTGTCTTTTAATCTCTGTGGTGTTCACACTACGCAACACTCCGTGAACGATCCACAAGAGGGGGGTCACACACTACATGATCTGACAACAACTCATTCCCCATCAGCTCATTCAAGCTACCTAACCACAGCCAATGAAATTTTGAGGGAGGAGTCGTCAGAAAAAAAGCTGAACACTATTGGCTGCTTGTGTGCTGATGACATCACTGACAGCGTTTCAAGCTTTGGAGAAAGCATTTAAAAACATCGTCAAATCAGCTGATTTATCAGCGGATTAATCGCTCATCTGCAGGTTCCAGTGGATAGATACACAGAGAGTTTTTAATTTTTGTAATTTTATAACTCTTTGAAATAAAACTAACATATTTATAACACCCTGCCGTTTTCTAACTATCAGTGTATTTCTTTCTGACATTGTTATTTTTTTTATTACAAAACAGTAAAGAACTGAGCATTTCTGCCTTAAATTACCATATTGGTCAAAATGACTGCCTGCATGTCTGATACTTTTCACTGTGACTTTAAATATGTGTGCATTTTCTTGCCTGGCAACTTCCTGCTAACATAAACAAAACTTTCTGATGGCAAAAACATCAATTTACTTCAGATATCTTCAAAACAGCATATTATGTGCAGTGAAATAGCTCCTGTTTGAAAGTGAAAATGAAAGCCAAGCCTTTTAAGTGTTTTAGTATCTTAACTACATATTTATAGGCTGCATTACCAAAAAAAAGATTATATTTTTAGGGTAATGGTGTCATTAAATATGATGCCAGACATTCAAAGCTTAATTTTAATATCTCAATAATAGCTTTGAATGTAAACATGTTGTGACAGTATGGCGTTTTATATGAGAACGGTCAGAATGAGCAGTATGGTAATTCTAATAGTTACAGAATTCTAGTTCCACTGTTAATATATCCTCCTCTCATGTCTGTGCTGAAGCGAGTGCACCGATGCCTATTCTGACCAATCACAGATGTTTCTGCTGAGCTCCTGAACACACAGACATTCAGCTCATGCTGATCTGCTCTCTCATTGGCTGCAGCTCGTCACTACATCTGACCACACGTGGGGTTGAGTCGGCCGACCGCTCTGGAATATTTAGCATGCTGAACGTTGAATTTCCGTCTGCGAGGTGTCGGCGACGCGTCAGCGAGCCTCGTTGATGCGTTGTTCAGTAGTTCACACATGAAGAGCGGCGAGCGCCGAGCACCCGCAGATTTCTTCCCGATCACAGCCCGATCTGTCGGCGAGCTCGTTAACTTCCAAATCGGGCTCAAATCAGGCTTAAAATCCTTTAGTGTGAACTAGGCATAAAGTAACTGAAGGCTCCATCTTCTATACGGGATCTAAAACAGGTCGCCAAGTCAGATAAAACACATCGGTATATCCTCTTATAGTATATCCTATCTATTTTAAGGTAAAGTGGTGTAAAATGAGCCTTTGCTTAAAGGCTGGAGCACATCGACATCACTCTTAAGGCCGCTGCACACTGAATCCAAAATTTTTGTCTGAAATTTTCACACATAGGGTGACACGGTGGCTCAGTGGTTAGCACTTTGGCCTCACAGCAAGAAGGTCACAGGTTCGAGTCAGTTGGCATTTCTGTGTGGAGTTTGCATGCTTTCCTCCAGGTGCTCCGGTTTCCCCCACAGTCCAAACACATGCACTATTGGGGAATTGATTAATTAAATTAGTGTGTGTAAATGAGTATGTATGGGTGTTTCCCAGTGATGGGTTGCAGCTGGAAGGTGTAACATACACTACTATGTGTATGTTCCACATTATGTATTTGTGTTGCCCTTTAAGAGCTACACACCAACCCTGCAGCGTGTGCGCTTTGGGAGTCAGTCTGCGTGTGTGAGGAGAGGGAGAAAGGAGTGTGCGCGCTGCTCTTCCCCACAAAATGCTCTACTTTTGAACAGTTTATTTTGTGTGTTGAATTGTAATTCTTGTGACGCTGAAGGAGGCTGACTATAAAGGTTTGAGTCTGAAATTATATTATTGTCTCGAAGCTCTTTTTTTTCAATGGCTATCCGGTGCAAAGCGTCACAAAGGGCATCCACTGTATAAAACATATGCTGGAGTAGTTGGTGGTTCATTCCGCTGTGGTGAACTCTGATAAATCAGAGACTAAGCAGAAGGAAAATGAAAGAATGAGTGTGCAAAAAGCATTAATGTGTGTTACCCAAGCCACTCTGAGGGGACGAAGACTGATATTCGGACAGGAAGTGAACATAGGGCTTCACCGCACTGACCGCGTAATAGCGAATGTTACCGTCACCCTACAAACACAAACAGAGAGATTGCACAGCACATTTAGCTAAATAAATGTCTTGTTTTCCAATACAACCATCATCCAACCATTCTGAAAATCAGCTTTTAATTTTAGAAAACCCCCTTTGTGAGTAAAATTTAGTCTTCTTTATTTGATTTACAGTGTTGTGCTTGTGTATTAGAAAAAAACGGACAACAGTTATAATAACAAAAGATATATACCTTTCCAGCCAGATACAGCATGTGTGTGTCAGCGTCATAAAATGGGAAAATGACCCCTGAACCTCCATCCAAATCCTCCTCCAGCAGCGGCTCTGACAGATCCTCCTAAGCAAACACACACACACACACACACACACACACACACACACACACACACACACACACACACACACACGCGATTTTGTTTTCCTAAAATAGGTTTTGCACGATTTTCACAAGTCATTTGTACATTTTAGGCAAGGCAAATTTATTTCTATAGCACAATTCATACACAGTGGCAATTCAAAGTGCTTCACATTAACATGAATAAAAGTGACAAGCATAAGAAAAATAAAAACAAATAATAAAAATGAATAAAAACAGATAAAAACAGATTAAATGTGGTAAAACAGGTTATAAAAGAATGAAAAACAAGAGAAAACATATTAGGCCGTACTTACACTAGGTACAGTTTCCTCGAACCGGGCCAAAGCACGCTTGTCCCCCCTCCCGTCTCCCCCGACGGCCCGCGCTCACACTACAAACAGGCTTCGGCATGCTTACGTCATCGCTGCTGCGCTGTTCAGTGAGAAGCGCTCTCTCACTCAGCAGCACAGTGGAGATGCTTGTATCTGAGATCTTGTGCTTTTGGTCATGACTAGGCCCACACAGAATCTGCGCTTGCAGATTTCCGCAGATTTTAGCCCATTATTGATTCTGTTCATTTACTTGTGTAAATGTGTGTAAACCTTTATTGATTCGGTTTTTAAATTAATTTCAGCAATATTATTGACAAATATTAAAATGTTTATATGATTCATTTACAATACAGTTTGTAAAGTAATATTTTCTAACAAAAACTGCCTACTTTCATCTGAGAAATATCGCTAAGTTACGAAGTATGCTATCCATCTCAGATGCAGAACAGCTAGTCCATGCTTTTATGACCTCTAGGCTGGATTACTGTAATGCTGTTTGCTGGCTGACCAGCATCCTCTATTAACAAACTTCAGCTAGTACAGAATGCAGCTGCCAGAGTTCTTACCAGGTCTAGAAAATATGATCATATCACCCCAATGTTATCCTCCTTACACTGGCTGCCTGATCAGTTTCGTATTGAATTTAAAATATTACTTCTTACCTATAAAGCTCTAAATAATCGAGCTCCTGTTTATCTAACCAACCTTCTGTCTCGCTACAATCCAACTCGCTCTTTAAGATCTCAAAACTCAGGGCTTCTGGTAGCACCTAGAATAGCAAAGTCTACTAAAGGAGGTCGAGCCTTCTCATTTATGGCTCCTAAACTCTAGAATAGCCTTCCTGATGATGTCCGAGGCTCAGACACACTCTCCCAATTCAACACTAGATTAAAGACCTATCTGTTTAGCAAAGCATACACTTGTGCATCAGTTAGCAGTGTGATACATGAATGTGCCCCACACAGGTTTCTGCATCTCGTACATCAAGGACCGGGATTGAGTTGAACAGCAGCTACGCTAATTATTCTCGCTAATTATTCTCGCTAATTATTCTCTTTATTCTTTCCACCTGGGGATACTCATCCCGAGGCCCTCAGATTATGCAGCGCCACTGATTGGATCCAAGACCAGCGACGAGATGATCCCAAGGTTTCCATAATCCTGGACCAGGCCGTATCCTGAGCAGCTGCTGTGGTGGTCATGGAGGAGTGGAGAGCATGAGACTGATTCCAGTGATGCTCCAGGGACAGACGAGTCTTCGCTGAGGTCCAGCTTCCAGCCTCCGGCGCCTAGACTGCAGCTCTGCACAAGACGTTTGGCCATTGGAGACAAGGTCGTGCCCAACAAAGTCTGGTTTCTCTTGAGGTTTTTTAATTCTTCACTTTCGCCAATTGGTGAAGTTTGTTCCTCCGCTGTCGCCACTGGCTTGCAAGGTTCAGGATCTGTAGAGCTGTGCATTGATGGATTTGCTCTTCAGTTTTTGGACTCTCAGTAGTGATTATTAAACCACACTGAACTGAGCTAAACTTAAACTCTGAAAACTGAACTACACTGTTTACATTTACTATGATCTTCTATGTGAAGCTGCTTTGACACCATCTACATTGTAAAAGCGCTATAGAAATAAAGGTGAAATGAACTGAATATTTCTCTTGTCTTTTAGTAGAGATATTATATGAGAGTTGCTTTGTTTACCAAATAAAGTGGATCTAATTGAATTTGCATTGTAAACATCTAATAAAAGTTAAAAGGTATTACTTTTTATTTAGTGTATGAAGTTTTTAATTATGATTCTCCCAAAGTAATTCCACATAAATCTGCAGATTTTTAACAAAATTCTGCACAGAAATAGCAAAAAATGTCTGCAGATTCTGTCTGGTCGTAGTTATGATTGAAGAAATCTTCCTTTCAAAACTGCAAGATGTGTCTACTTTTGTTATCTTTGACTAATATTACAATTTATTTAATGATCTGAAACATTAAAGTCTGACAAATATGCAAAAAAAAAACAACAAGAAGAAATCAGTCAGGCACAACGCTCACATATACACATACAGCTGAAGTCAAAAATATTCACCCTCCTGTGATGTTTCATTTCTTTTCCAAATATTTCCCAAATGATGTTGAACAGATTCAATTTTTCACAGTATTTCCTCTAATATTTGTTCTTCTGGAGAAAGTCTTATTTGTTTTATTTCGGCAAGAATAAAAGCAGTTTTTAATAGTTTTAAAGCCATTTTAAGGTCAATATTATTAGCCCTCTTAAGCAATACTTGTTTTGGATTGTCTCCAGAACAAACCACTGTTATACAATGACTTTCCTAATTACCCTAACTTTACCCTAATTACCCTAATTAAGCCTTTAAAAGTCACTTTAAGTTGAATACTAGTGTCTTGAAGAATATCTAGTCTAATAATATGTGCTGTCATCATGACAAAGATAAAATAAATCAGTTATTAGAAATGAGCTATTAAAACTATTATGCTTAGAAATGTTCTCTCTGTTAAACAGAAATTGGGGAAAAATACAGGAGGGCTAATAATTCAGACTTCAACTGTATATGTTTATATATATATGAGTGTGTATGTTACCAGATCCCACAGCACAAACTGCCTCTGGTTCCAGCAAGAGTGGCCGGTGGACAGAAGCATCTTCAGATCCCACAGGAATAAGATCCGGGAGACTTTATGAGAAGCCCAGCGAGACTCCTGGAGGAGACCAACATCAAACATGAGCTTCAGTCTTTACTATAAATCAACTCAATCCCGGTCCTTGAGCCCCACTGATTTGTTTCAAAGTAAAGTCTAGAGGGGATACAGCTGATTTACAGTTGGAGAAGATGTTAATAAAATACAATTAATGAGTAATTTAATAAATAAATCTTATTATAATTACTATAATGTTTTCGCATTATAGATCATTTCAATGAGATAATGTCATTGGCCTATGAACATTTCCTGCTTGTTTTCAAACTATTTCATAACTGTAACAAGAGATGGTTCAATCATAACTTAATGTTATAACAGCTATCAGAATATTATTTATCAATATGTTGAACTTTTTGGACTCTCAGAAGCTGTGGCAATTTAAAATTTAAAACAGGAAAACATCAGAAAGACCAGTGTTATTGTTTACATCCCTCGAAATGGTCTTTAGTGCAGGGAAGAAGTGTCAAACTCAATTCCTAGAGGGCCGCAGCCCTGCACAGTTTAGTTTCAACCCTGCTCCAACACACTTAATCTGCGGTCACACTAGAGTTTGTGTGTGCGAAATTGTGTCTTGTGGAGCTGCGTAAAGGGGTGGGATTAAACAAGATTATTAGACATTAAAAAAAGCGAGCGATTGCTCCATGTTTTAAATTTCTGTCCAGAGAGGGCATGTTTTTACCCTCAATTGGTCTCATGCAGTCAAGTGATGCGATTTCGCAGGTCAGAGTTCACCAAGCTTGAACTTTGCACTGCAGCAACCTGCGAAATTTGATGCATGACCCTGCGTTTCCGTTCTGACGCATTTGCATGCGTTTGAATGGAAGTCTATGGGAGGAAAAGCCCTTGTGACCGCAGCTTTACCTGTAGCTTTCAAACAAGCCTGAAGGACTTAATTAGTTTTACCAGGTGTGTTTAATTAGGGTTGGAACTAAACTGTGCAGGGTTGCGGCCCTCCAGGAATTGAGTTTGACACCCCTGATTTACACAATGGCACCGCCTGCAGCATCTTACTGGAGGAGTGTAAACTGTGACATTTATTCAGATATTCTGTGTGCGAGTCCATTCTGCAGGACACTTATAGATGAACAAATCTCTGATGTAAAAATGGAAAAATACGAATAGTGCAGAGAGATGGGTAGGTGCTGTATTAAATCAGAAACACACACACACACACACACACCTGCAAAACTCGTCCAGTTCGCGGCTCAATAATTCTGATCTTCTTGTCTTTGCAGGCTGTGGCCAACAAACTCCCATCCGCATTAAAACTCAAACACAACACCAGCTCACAGTGTGTGTTAATCACAATCACCGGCACATCTGACGAGTCCAAACGCCACATAAACACCTACAACACACACACACACACACACACACACACACACACAGACACACACACACACACACACACACACACACACACGTACACACACACGACCAGCCTGTGTTATTAAGAACAAAAAATGTTGCATGCACTCAAACCAGACAGCATGTGGTCATAAGATGATGTAAAACCTTGCAGTCGTATGCGGAGCTGAGCAGCAGGTCTCTGGCAGTCGGATGCCACTCGATGAGGGAAACCCTGCGACTGTGAGCCAACAGATCCTTACTGGGCAACATCAGATCAGCCTTCAGCCCGCTAGGAGGGATGTTCCACACCTTCACCTGCGCACGCACGCACACACGCACGCACACACACGTTTGTTTTGTGAAAAGTGGGGACATTACATAGGTTTCCATTCATTTTATACTGTCCAAAACGTATATTATATTGCCCTCACCCCACCCCACCCCTAAACCCAACCATCACAGGAGACTGAGTGCAGCTTTACTCTGATTAAACTCATCCTGTGTGATTTATAAGCATTTTGAGAAATGAGGAATTCACCAATGTCCTCATATTTCCAACCCGGGCTCATTGTGGAAACATAGTCCCGCGGACGTTTCTGGAGACCGCGGAATACGTCCCGGCGGGTACGTACGGCTGCAGTTTTTGTTTTCGCGAATCCGCGAGAGGCCGCTGTTGCGCGCTTTTTCACACCTCAGACGCCTCTCACGAGTGCGGTTCGCGGCCGCTCTGTTCTTGCGTGAACCCGCCGGAGGCCACTGACCGGATGATTGACTGCGCGACCGGCCAATCGGCCGACTCGCCCTCCTCCTTCCCTGAACCCAACCAATTTTACCGATCAACCCGCCCACCTGCCCGCCCGCTTGATTCCCTAAACCCGAGCAACAGTTCACAAAAGCCGTCCAAAAAAATAAAAGCCCTGATTTTTTTTATCCCATTGCGTTTTCGGATTTCGCCGCGTTCTCACCCTGTCACAAAACTCGTTCACTTAATTTTTGGGTTTCTGTTTTTGTCTTACCTGATTGCTGGAACTGCTCTTCCCCGGACTCGAAACCGGTCGCCGTGGTCGACCCCTCTCCGCATCTCGAGCCTGCCGACGTACACGCTGAGCTGAGTGGACAAACAAGTTGCAGCAGGGAAGCCCTCCACAAGGAGGTAAGGCAAGTGCGAAAGGGAACGGCGTCACACCGCCCTGCAGCGTTCGCTTGAAAAAAATAAACGCGGCCGTACGTACCCCCCAGGACGTAATCTGCTGTCTCCAGAAACGTCAGCGGGACTACGTTTTCAGAATGAGCTTGGGTTGCATATTTATATATAACACGTATATGCATATATAACACGTACACACACACATGCACACGCATACACACACACACACACAAACAACTAGTGCTGAACAATATTTCAAACATTACCATTATCGCAACAATAGTATACAGTGCATTCGGAAAGTATTGATAGCGCTTCACTTTTTCCACATTTGTTTATGTTACAGGCTTATTCCAAAATGGATTAAATTAATTTATTTCCTCAAAATTCTACACACAATCCCCCATAATGACAAATTGAAAAAAAGATTTTTTGGAATTGTTGCAAATTTATTACAAATAAAAAACCTGAAAAGTCCCATGTACATCAGCATTCACAGCCTTTGCTCAACACTTTTTTGATGCATCTTTGGCAGCAATTACAGCCCCAAGTCTGGATGGGAAGCGATAGTGTCCAGCTATTTCCAGATCTCTCCAGAGATGTTCAATTGGATTTAGGTCTGGGCTCTTGTTGGGCCATTCAAGGACATTCAGTGAGTTGTTGTGAAGCCACTCCATTGATATGTTGGCGTGTGCTTTGGGTCAATAGCCCCTTTCACACATACAGACCTTTACGGAAACTTAACGGCAATTTTCCGGAAAGGTGTGTATGTGTGAACAGGCCCTTTTTGAAAATACTGGTAAATTACTCGCTATTTTCCAGAAAGAGAAGTTGTAACATTACCGGTAATTTGCCGGAATGCTGCGCTGTGTGAACGCAGAAGGAAGATTGCCGTAATAAGCGCGTGCATGTCTAGAACGTGCTGACGTGAAATGTCTACTTTAGCCAATCAGAACAGTCAGAGGCATTCACGCCCACGCGGTTTATGAGAATAAAAACCTTTGAATATTTTTCCAGACACATTCTGCTGCTAGATGTTAGTCAGATCACGTTTCTTTGCTCCTTCTTAATGCCAACTGTGTAATCAATTATCGGTAAGATGCTTATGATAAGCTTTTGTCGTTTACTTTCAAGCTCTGCTTGCAGTAGAAATATTCCAGATATTTACCGGTATTATTGTGTGAAAGGGGGTATTGTACTGGTCAAGAGCACTCTGAAGCAGGTCTTCATTCAGGATGTCTCTGAACATTGCTGCATTCATCTTTCCCTCTATCCTGACTAGTCTTCCAGTTCCCCACAGCATGATGCCAACACCACCATGCTTCACTGTAGGGATGCTGTTAGCCTGGTGGTGAGCGCTGCCTGCTTTTCTCTAAACGTAACGCTTTTAACGTGCTTTGACATGCACTGTCAACCCTGGGCCCTTATATAGGTCAACTAAATTGACTACAGGTGAACTCCAATGAAGATGATCTCAAGAATGATCAGTGGAGACAGAATGTACCTGAGCTCTGAAGGTTGTGAATGCTGATGTACATGTGCTTTTTCTGCTTTTTTATTTTTAATAAATTTGCAACAATTTCAGAAACTCTTATTGCACATTGTCATCATGGGGGATTGTGTGTAGAATGTTGAGAAAATTAATGAATTTAATCCATTTTGGAATAAACCTGTAACATAAATAAATGTGGAAAAAGTAAAGCGCTATCAATACTTTCCGGATGCACCGTGTAAGCTACCTATTCTTAGGCCCACACGGAATCTGCGTGCGCAGATTTTCCGCAGATTTCCCGCAGATTTCTGCAGATTTTTAGCCCATTATTAATTCCGTTTATTTACTTGAGTAAATGTGTAAATCTAAATGTATTCAGTTTTTATTCAGTAATTTATCACTTTTTATTTAATATATTAAGGTTTTAGTTATGATACTCTGCTGGATACTCCCAAAATAATTCCGCAGAAATTCGCAGATTTTTACCAAAATTCTCTGCAGAAATAGCAAAAAACGTCCGCAGATTCCGTCTGGCCCTGCCTATTCTACATGCTCTTATTCTACATTTCTAAGCCTACCCAATACCTAAACTACCTTAGTAAAAAGAGCAGTTTCATAGTTAAAGGCTTGCTAATAGCCCCAATGAAAAAAGTTAAATAAAAAAAATCTTTAATTTTCAGAATTGTTCATCTATTCAGAAGCAAATGGAATGAAAACTGACCGTACAGTCCTCTGAACAGGACGCAATGCGCAGGTCATTAAATGGATCCCACTTGACGTCCAGCACACGAGCGCTGTGACCACACACGCGTGCATGCAGAGGACTCACACGGCCAGTCTGAAAAACACACACACACCTAAAATTATGCACAAAACTGAAATACTGCAGAAATCATTAGTGAATAAAGCAGCGGTTCCATCCAATCAGTTAAAAATAACACAATCATCACTTCCTGCTAAACTGGAGCAGATATCAGTCAGAGAAGTGGAGTCTGATGCGTTGGGATTTGCCACTGAGGTGTTTGTTCTTCTCTAATAAATGAGTTGCGACTCAGAAGACGAAGATGAAACGCAATGAACGCAGTGTCTTTTGGAGGCATGAGATGGGAGCACAGACAGATGCTCAAGATTGATTTGGAGGAAATAATAATAGGAGAATAACAATGCTGAAGCACTGTGATGACGGACTGACGGAGGGCTGAGGCCTTTTACAATCAGCACAGCAACATTTCAACAATGGAGAGCTGCAAACCAACATTAATGATGCAAAGACCCTCACACACACACTGATCGGCATCTGAGAAAAACTACATCACATGACTTTTCTGATGTGCATGCTGGAATTTATTCAGCGTTTCCATCATGGTTTATGCACAGTTTTTCTAATCGAATAAAACGGTTATCCTATTCAGTACATGTTGGCATTTCCAAGAAGCATTATTTGTTATATTGCACAGTTACAGTCTCACATGAATGTTCTGCTCGAACAACCTGAGGGCGAGTTAATTAACAGCACATTCTCGTTTTGGGGTGAATTGTCCCTATAAAGCTCTTTGCTCCAGTGAATGCAGATCATTATGTGAGTTTATTCACTAAATCTGTTTACATCAGAGTTCATGCACATTTTTTTCTTATCACATTTTCCTAATTTATGCACATCTTGTTGTTTGTTTGTTTGTTTGTATACTTTATTGTCCCTCAAGGGGAAATTTTCTGTAGACTCACCCAGCACTTCAGCAGGTTCTGACACAATAACAATTTAAAAGAATAAGTCAACATGCACAAGAATTACACACACTATTGTTCAGTGTTCAATAGTCTGATTGACACTGGAATAAAAGAGTTCTTAAATCTGTTCTGTTTCCAGCGGAAAGTTCTGTATCTTCTTCCAAAAGGTAAAAGTTTGTAAGATGGGAAGAGTACATGAGATGGGTAACTTAAAATTCTTTTAGCTTCATACAGAGTGCATTGCTCGTAGAGTGTTTGTATATTAGTAAAAGTTTCTATTAGTCTTGGTGTTTTCATTAAGCATTTTATTATGTAATAAAATAAGAGTTTGGTCACCGAACATATTTATAAATAGAAAAATAATGCATTTAATTTCAAATGAGTTATTGAAAATAAAAACTACAAAATTTCACTTAAATTTGACATATTTTTTATGCTTCTCTTGATTTTTCATGATTATTACAATTTTATTTCATATTTCCCCTTGGTGTATTAATTTTTAAACTGTGATCTTTTGATTTTTGTCAGATTTGTTTCAGTTTTGGCTTTGGTACTGACTAATACAACGTGTCTACGATGTTAAACAGTTGCCAAATTACTGAAATAAACCACCAAACTACCAAATAGTAACTACCGGTCTTAGGGTGCTTTCACACCTGCGAATCGATTCAGTTGTTCTGAAATAGGGATTAAAATTGTTACATTGTTGCTCTTTGCTCTTAGTGCTGTTCGCTTTCACACAAGCGGCAACCTCCCGCTCTCCCTCAGGAAGCCAATACGGAAGTAACAAAAACTGCAATTCATCGTCTCGCCTTGGGGGGCTGGCTCCAGGAAGTGCAGGTCATTTCTGACTGCAATGGGAAATTGGTCATTTTTACAGCTGATAAAAACATGTTTACAGCCTGGTACAAAGGATGGTTTTGGTGCATATAGCCATGATTACCCTTCATGACAACTGTGAGGGGGTGAATTTTTTTATAACTCATCCATTTCATTTTTATTAAGTTTTATTAAGTCTGCATAATTAAGGGCGTGGCCACTTGAGTGACAGCTAGGTCTTGCTGCTTGCTGTCTCGTCGACTCAGCTGATTACAGCTAATTAGCCGATGAACTCGGCATATACATCGCATTTTTGTGTTGTTTAATGTTTCTTTACACAGTTAGTTGCCTTTTGGGATTATTTCCAACAATTATCAGATGATATGGCATGCTGTGTTCACTTTATTGTGCTCACAAACCATTCACGTGGGCTCCGTTTCCCTGGTGAGTGAAATTATATACTTGTATACCAGCTCTATAAATGTATTTGTTTTATTTAAGATCATTTAAATCATCAGCTGTCAGGGGGGGTGGTGGTTTGGTGGTGTTTAACAGTGTGCGCGCGACGTGTCTGAAGAGCGAGGAGGGATGCAGTAGGGAGGGGTGAGAAGGGTGTGCAACATATTTAAGGACCGGGAGAAGAAGCGCGATTTCCGGGAGATTATCACTCATTTGCGGGCATCCATGAGTCTCTGTGCATTTGCGGGATACTCCTGAAATTTACGGGAGACTTGGGATGTCTGGAATGACCTCCCGCCCTACTCATAATTCTCTATTCATATAGTTGTATGCCTATTACATATCCATAATACACTGTGATATAACCGCGCTCGGATCGTTTCGCTTTCTCAATACAATCGATCCGCTCCAGAGTTCGTTTCAATCAAGCCAAGACCACCTCATTCAAGCGATCTCAGAGCGATTGATTTGCTGCGGATCAGAGCCCCATTGGTGGTTTCACATAAGCCAGATGAACCGCGCTAACTGGGCAAACGAGACAGGTTCCCAAACAAAAGTCTAGGTGTGAAAGCACCCTTAAAATCTCCTCGCAAACTTATGCTGTACATTCCAACAATCACCCTTACTCCCAGGGCTGTTTATACCAAAGCCCGGAGGAAACTCACACCAACACGAGGAGAACATTCAAACTCCACACAGAAATGCCCAGCCGGTACTCAAACCAGTGACCTTCTTACTATGAAGCGACAGCACTAACCACTGAGCCAACGTGCCGCTCAAACAATTACAGACTGATTTATATTAAAATAAAAAGGGACACTGAATTTTCTGCATGAAATCAAAATCCGATACTCAATAATCAGCATGAAAATAGGCGAATCAAAGGGCGTGGCCTTACATGACGGACAGAAATGACGATGAAGGCTCCGCCTCCTGTACACTCAGTGACCACTGCGATGAAGCGTGGATTGACAGCACAAAAGTGGTTGTCCTGGACACTGCGTGTGATTGACAGGCCGTGGTAACTCCGCCCCTTTACTGCGGCCTTCCCGATCACATGATGAAACGGCGAGGCACGGAAGGAATGCTGGGACATCTGAAAACACACACACACACACACACACACACACACTGCAAAAATATGCTCTTTTTTGTTTTTGTCTTGTTTCTTGTCCAAATGTAATGTAGCACATTTATTAACTGATTATTTACTCGACTGTGACAACAAATGGTTTATATGTGCTCTTCCAGCCATCTAAGGTATTTTCATAAGAAAGTCGATTTATAATCCGATGCTAATTGATATAGCATGTTACCTGAGAATATAACTATAAAATAATAAGCTAGAGGCATGAACTCATTGTGATTAAACTCTAACGCCCCATTCACACAGGGCTTCAACGCTTGACTGAAGGCGTGTCTGAAGTTGGGGCTGATGCGATCTTCATGGCAGCGTCAGCCAATGAAATTCAGTCAGCAATGGGCCACTGTCTAGCTGGTGTATTTGCATACAGTGATCTGATTGGCTGACGCTTCCGTCTGCACTTGAAAAGTTGAGATAGTCCCAACTTGTGTAGCGAGCAACGCCTCTGAAGTGGCGCCGACGGATCCACAATGCAGTTCAGCAACGCCTGACGTGACCCATTTAAAGTGAATGGGAAGCGTTGACGCTGACGCCCCGTAATAATGGGGTGTTACAGAAACAGATATGACAGGCTATTTTTTTTTTTTTGAGTTTTTTTTTATTACATAACAAGAACAATAGTACACAAAAAATGAGGAATACAATGTTTACATTTTTTTACATCCAAGGAACAAATCAGTAGAGAAAAAAATTAATAAAATAACAGGGGATATAGAAATTACAAAAAATTTGTATAAGAAAAGGATTGCAAAATTACATACATTCTTAAAGCTTTTTTATTGTTTGTGTCTTTTAGGGTTTCTATACAATGCATAAAATCAATTTTAAACTAATGAATATTAAGCTTATCATTGGATCATTTTTGTTTGTGTACATGGTACTTATTATCATATAATTATCAATCATTAATCCATACATCATCATTAAATTAATAAACAAATTCTGCTCCAAAGCTTTGTTATTAATGTTGTAAATCCAAAAAAATCTCTTGACAAGAAAACTGAATTTTTAATTTTGTAAGTTTAAGTACAAGATATTCAACATCAAACCAGAACATTTGGGTATATGTGCATTCAAGGAAATAGATCTAATTCACAAAAAGTGCACGTAGATTCCATGTCTCTAAAACATTTTTAACCACTTCTTTCACTGCATAAATTAAATGTATTAGTTTATATGTCACTTCTTTATCTTTATTGGTGAGACCGTATTAACTAGGTAAGTTCCAAACTTTTTTTTCCACTCAATTTGTTCAAATAAGGAATTCCAAAAAGATTTGCATTTAGGCAACAATGCGGTTCTGCATAACTTTTACTTGTAACAATTATTAAATTTAGCGTCTATAATTATCCCACCATTGATAGTTAACTGATTACTTTGTAAAAGATTTGATTCAGAGGATAAATTACTGGACAAGAGCTGAACAAGTCCATTAGGAATTGCATCAAATACTATTGCAAATCCTTTAGCAGTTATGGGGAGTGACTGGCTATATCATAAATATCTCTAGATATCTGTGTCATATCTAGAAAGCTACAAATACGTTTTTCATGTCGCACATTTTATTGATTACCGTTTTCTTATTTCACCAAAACTACTCCCTTAATACCGTGAAAACAAATATTAAGCTTCATCAGTGGTTAGATCGATTCACTTTGGTGAAACAGTTGTATTATTACCTCATCAGCTTCAGCTCCTCAAAATAATGAATGAATGATGACGGTGTAAAAAACAATCCTGCCACTGAACTATGTGACAACAGTGCCACTCCCACCTGCCGGTAGAAGCCGGTACTAGGTTAACACTAGTAAACTAGTAAATAGTATATACTATATATATATATATATATATATATATATATATATATATATATATATATATATATATATATATATATATATATATGTATGTATGTATGTATGTATGTATGTATGTATGTATGTATGTATGTATATATATATATGTATATATATATGTGTGTGTATATATATATATATATATATATATATATATATATATATATATATATATATATATATATATATATATATATATATATATATATTGCAGCGAGCACACGCATGCCACGTCGCCCTGGTCGCAGATCCACCCCAGCTGGATCATCATTAACACCGGATCGCTCACAGCTGGACCTCATCAGAAGGAGAGGCATATAAGCCAAGCCCACGCAAGAAGAAGACGAGCTTCATTCAACTAATGACTCCCTGCGCTAATGCTTGTCTCTCTGTCTCTCCCACAGCAGACACCAGCTCGGGATGATTCAACACCCGACTACTCACTGTCCTTCACCTACTTCCCGGAGCACCAGAGCACCTCACCTCTAAGAAGAGCACCGTATTCACACCCTGCACTTTGTAAATAAAGCACCCTCCGGGGACTTGTCTGTAAACTTAACCAACTGTGTCAGTGTTTTCCCTCTGCCTCGCTACAATATATGTGTATATATATATGTATGTATGTATATATGTATATTTGTATATATGTATGTATATTTGTATATATGTGTGTATATATGTATATTGGTATATATGTGTGTGTGTGTGTATATATATATGTATATGTGTGTGTGTGTGTGTGTGTGTGTGTATATATATATATATATATATATATATATATATATATATATATATATATATATATAGGGGTGGCACGGTGGCACAGTGGGTAGCAATATCCTTGCAAAGTTTTATATAGTCAGTTAAATGTCTGTTGAAGGAGCAGTATCAGCAGACATTAAGCAGACAGTCTACTAATACTCAAATGGACCATCAAAATAAAGGGTTACCGAAATTAATATTAAAATTAAAACTCATTTATAATTGCAAAACTATAATAACCTGCGTATGTGTGAACATCATGAGGAAGTGTGTGTGTGTGTGTGTTCAATACTGTAGTTCCTTTTAAGAGCTAAAAATAAACACTAATGGCGACAGGTCAAATGACAACAGCCAATCAGATCAGTTTACAGTCATTCATAGCATTTTAAACTCTAAATAGGCTATTTACACCCTGACATAGTTTGTTTTTACTCTATTAGATTAAATAAAATCAGAAAAAGCACCATTACCTGTTTATTTCATTACAATTACTGCATATCTTAAATCATACTTTTAAATCAGCTAATAAAAAAAGCATTTCCCAATGAAAATGTTGCATTATTATCACTATAAAATCATATATTTCTTCCCAGAATCATGCAGATATAGTTTTGAGAGTATTAAATGACCACTTAAATGAGTTAATGGCCAGTTTTGCTCTAGATTAACGTCACTTTAAGGATTTTTCCAGCACATCAATCATTAAACATCCTACAAATTTGGAGGATGAATCTTTAATGAGAGATTGAGTTACAGAACAAGCCCTAACAACACTGAACAGCGGACATCTGACCTGAGCAGCCGTTCTCACACTTTCTCCATCATCACTGCACAGAAAACTACCAAACAATTCCAAGCACCTAAAACAATAACAAAGTGTGCTCACAAAATAACGTACGCTTTTATTTCACATGACATCGGGCTTTAATGAGACTGAGACATAGCACACTGAATTGGCCTGATGGTCTTTTAGTGCTGTTGATGGGTCAGAAAGTTCAGGAGGAACACCCAAAGATGATCATTTCATCATTTACTCACTCATGACATTTCTAAAAATGTATTCTGCATTCTACAGAGGAAGGAAGTCGGGTCATTTATAACATCTGATCTGAACTGATGGTTAAATCTCATGATCTAGGGCAGTGGTTCTCAAACTTTTTTCATCAAGTACCACCTTAGAAAAAATAGTCCCTCCAAGTACCATCATAATGACCAGTATTGAAATACAGTAGCGTAGTAGGCCCAGTAAAGCAGCTACAGTTCTGCTCAGTTTAAAAACATGGCAGATTAACTACTATTATTAGGAGTATTAATTTTTATCAGCCGCTTTAAACACTATAAATAGTTTAAATATTAACACTGTACTGTGCTTCTATGTGAAAAAACAAACAAATAAACAAAATAAAATGTCAACGTTTAAATTAAAATGTGCTTTTAAAAGTAAAAAATGGTAGGTTACTGTTCTTAAAAAGTAAAAAAAAAAAAAACTGCTGTACTTAAATGTAAAGTGTTAATCAGTAGTATCCTATTGATCAAAACCTGCAAATGTTGCTTGGACCTCATAAATATAGGCTATATTTCATCATATTTATATATAAACCATTTTAGATAAGTTTTGAAATATATGTTGCTTGTACATATGACATATTGGATTATTCTGCGTACCGCTAGAAGGCAGCCCGCGTACCACTAGTGGTACATGTACCACAGTTTGAGAACCACTGATCTAGGGTATATGCAGAGCTAGTGCTTCTTCCTATGCCAATAAAACTCTGGTAAAAATATGTGATTTTTTAATTTTATTTCAATGGTTTCTTTCACAGCATGGATGTTGCAACGCTATTAAAATATAATCAGTTAAATAGACTTAAGCATTCATTTAGTTTTCCAGGTGTAAAATGAAATGAAAAGCCTTTGACCTGCACACACTGTCGGGTTCAGCAGGTGAGCACAGAAAATACCAGGGTTAAATAAATATTAGCATTTTAAAGACATGGCATGGGACAAAGTCATTTAATGCAGTCCTTCTTGTATATTCTGAGACCCACTTGATTCATTCATTCATTTTCTTGTCAGCTTAGTCCCTTTATTAATCCGGGGTCGCCACAGCGGAATGAACCGCCAACTTATCCAGCAAGTTTTTACGCAGCGGATGCCCTTCCAGCCGCAACCCATCTCTGGGAAACATCCACACTCACATTCACACCCACACTCATACACTACGGTCAATTTAGCCTACCCACACTCATACACTACGGTCAATTTAGCCTACCCAATTCACCTGTACCGCATGTCTTTGGACTGTGGGGGAAACCGGAGCACCCGGAGGAAACCCACGCAAAGGCAGGGAGAACATGCAAACTCCACACGGAAACGCCAACTGAGCTAAGGTTCGAAGCAGCGACCCAGCGACCTTCTTGCTGTGAGGCGACAGCACTACCTACTGCGCCACTGCCTCGCCAGACCCACTATATATCAGACTTTATATCAATCAAGCAGTGAAGATTGTTGATTTTTTAAAGAAAACAGACCCTGAATGCGCCGATTTTGTCACTGCATACTGTTCACCGGAAGCATTTGACCCAGGTTACTGACAAATTAAAAGTCCTTCTGCATATACCCTATTCAAGAGGTTCCCAAACGTTTCAGTCTGCAACCCCTAAAATAATAACGCCAATGACTCTCATCCCTAAATTTCTTTGAGGTGGTTATAAATACATATATAAACCTTGCACAGAAAAGCACACACATACCAATAGGTCCAAGTCTATTCATCGCTTAATTTTAGAGAACGTCAGTCGGAGACCATCCTCCATGTTCTGTTGTAGCCTGTATTTATATTTAATGTGAGTGCAGTAAAGTCAGTACAGTGAAAGAAAGTTGAACCTGGTGCCATAAAATCAATGTGCTGCATGATTGCTGTGTCTTTAATATAGGTTTGCCACCCGTCCCTTAAAATTGCAGGTTCCGCTTTGAATCAATACAGAACGGGTTTTGTCCTGTATTTTTATCATTTTTAAAAGTAGCTTTTCACGCAGATCATCCCGCACAGTAGAGATGCGCGGATGGGCTATTATTTCATCCGCAACCGCATCACAAAACTCATCATCCGTCTGCCATCCATCCGCACTAACATTTTTAAACCCAAACCGCACCCGTCTGCCATCTGCTGACTGAGCTCTTTATTTGAATGGCTTATTCCTTTTTACTATTAAATGAATGTTTCTTTATTGATTATTAGAAAATAGAGAATGACTTTAATGACATGCAGTTAATCCAAACGTGCAAGTCAAATCCAGCATTAATTGACGCTTTGAAGTGACGCTAAACAATACGAGGACGTGTCGTTTCACTTGATTCAATTCCTCGGTCCTTGAGTCTTTTCCTTGCGTCCTTCCCTCGCATCCTATAGGGGTGGAAAGACGAGGAAAGAAAGCAAGGAAAGGAAACGAGGATACACAAATAAGAAATAAGAAGCACCCCTATAAAGCTCTCAGAATATCAGCAGTGAACTCCGTCTCCAATTGGCGCACAGGGACAAAAATAAATAAATAAATAGCCTAAATGAAACGCACTGTACTGTACAATTTTTTTATTATTATAGTAGCCTAATAGAAAACGCATTTTGACACATCATTTCAACATTCAGACGAGAGCGCCTGGCCTCAATGCGCCCTGCTGCGCTGAAGGAGCACACGCTCGCAGCACTTGTTGCTGGAATGCATAGAGTTCTCTTGGCAAGGTGCTGTAGACGTGGGAATGACTGGCCTTATTTCTCCCAAAAGGAAAGTAGATTTTCCTCTGCTGATCCGTCTATACGGAAGTTTGTAGAGGAATACTTCTGTACTTCATCCAGAATTAGTGTATCCGATTCCTCCTCATTCTTTGAAGTCAGTTCTAGGCTTTTTGGTTGGTGCGCCAGCTATGTGTACAAAAACAGTACAACCGCCCACCACCCGCCCGAATTTAATTAAAATTTTATTTTTCGTCACGTCATCCGCCCGCATCTCTACCGCACAGGGCTCAACAATAAGGACTGCCCGATGGCCCGGGGCCAGCATGTGAGATGCTCGGGACAGCAGACAGGATCATTACTGGCCCGATTGCTGCCTTATCACTAATTTGCCTGCGACTATTTGTCAACTGCGTGCAAATACAGTCTTAGAATCGAGAAACAGTTCGGGTTTTTAAGCCTTAAAATGCTACCTTCTCTGTGATGTCGTAAGCACTATATTGATTTTTGGTTCCTCTTATCTGATTGGATGTTGTGAGCACGTTTTTATTTTCCATAACAACCAGTACAACAAAGAGACGGCAACATCAAAAGATGATGCAAAAAGAAAACGTTTGTTTCTAACTTCTTGGAAGCAGACATTGCAAGGGTACACCACGACTAAAAAAAAAAGAAGTGATGTCTTGTAAAGTTTGCCATCCGTTTGGCAGGTCAACCACTTTTGTTTTGCAATAAAGTTTTTTCCAATTGTTTACACACATTTTCTGAAAGCAGGTCTCAAATTGTCAGAACTCTACACACAAATCACAAAACACACACACATTGGGCAAAACTCTTCAATTCTCTTGCAAAATGAAACTACGTTCAAAACAATGTGATTTCTTCTCAAAATGTTCATAAGACCAGTTGAACACTGATGTGCTGAATGTAAAACACTCTGACCACTTCTTCTCCATTCATCATTGTGACTTTCTGTTAGCTTTTTTTCAGTGTTACACTTTACTACAAAAAGTAGGCCTACAGAAGTTCATTGTAAAATATTTCAATATTTTATATTTTTTACGATTTGTATATTTTTATATAAAACAAACAAATACCAAATATATTTTACTGTATTTTCCCCACAAATACAGTGTACACAGTGTTCATCCCAACCAACACAAAGTTGCAGATATCATGGTCTACACATGCCATCAACAGAAGTATTTACTGAATACAGTCACAGTAAAAAATAAATAAATAAATTAAATTAAAAAAACAGCTATACTGCATCCTCTTTTCTGTTTTGGTCTGGCCAAGAAGTGGGGGAAATGTCACTTTGCATGGCGAATCCAGCCACGAAAAGCATCAACTGCTACAGCTTGGAGAAGGGGTATACCAACCTGATCTTACGAGAAAACGTAAGTATTTTACGTTTTGCCAGTTTAGTGGCTAATTCGTACGAATTCGTACGAGTTCAGTCGTACGAAATGGTACGATTTTAAAAAGGAGGCGTGGCACCTGACCCCACCCCTAACCCCAACCGTCATTGGGGGATAAGCAAATCGTACTAAATTGTACGAATTAGATCGTACGAATTCATACGAATTAGCCACTAAATGAAAAAGTTACGAATTGCCGTGAGATTGTGTTGGGTATACGTGTGTGTGGATTTCGGTCATACACTTTACATCTCCAGGCAGAAAAACCATTCCTCAACAGGTTTGAGGAATGGAGAATATGGAGGGGGAGATAAACATCTAAAAAACATAGGTGGGCAGTAAACTAGTTGTGAACCAGATGAGCTCTGATTTCTAAATTGCAATTCTGTGAGACAGGTGTTTACACATGTGATGAGTTAGTATGCAAAGTATGACAACTGACTTTACAATAGTGACAGACAGTGTGTTCCCTATGAAAACAAATGATTTTCTGCATGAAAATTGTGTAAAATGCAGAGAATTGTGTGTAGTGTTTTGAAAAAAGTGTGTTGTAAACCTGCAATTTGAGTGTAAAGCAGGAATTGTGCTTGTAGTTTAGCAGAATTGGTTCAGGGGGTTGGTGCATCAGTTACATGTTGTAGAAATTGTGTCTGTAGTACAAGTAATTGTGTGTAATCAACCAAGAAAAACTGTAAAATACCTGCACATTTTCCATACCGCTACTTCTGTTTGCATAACACTTTAAATTTTGCTCATTATACATTAATTAACATTTTTTAAAAATATTTAAATTCAAGATTCACAAACTTAAAAAAAAATTGTGTGGCTAAGAAATAGCTATTAACTTTTTTTTTTTTGGTGGGGCCAGTGAAAATATGAACCACTGGTCTGATCGGGCCAGTAGAAAAAATCTTTAGCGTTGAACCCTGCCACATGCATAAAGATGCCTGACTCATACCACCACAACTAAACCCCCACCCCCACTGTAAACAAACAAATCTGGGTTGCCTTGATTTATTAAGCTGAATGAAATTAATCAAGAGTCCATTGAACTTGTATTATGTTAATATTACTTAAAACAGCTTGCATAACTTATAAAACTAATATAGAACCTGACTAACTTAGTTCAGTAAGTTAAAATGACTCAAAACATATGCTGTCAGGACTAATTGATCATATCATTTTTACAGTGTAGCTAATGTTTGTATCTAGTTCATGTATGCGTTTCCATGTTTGAATAGGTGTTACTGCAAGCAATGACAAATATTTTTAGCCAAAATCTGTTATCAATACCACCCTTTAAAATGAGGTATTTTCTCCTCGCCTCTAGGTTACAGCAGCTGAGTTAGCGCAGGTGTACCACACTATTAAACATAACATCAGATGTATCAGGGCTGCAGGGTTGTAAAAGAGAAAGACTGACCGCATCTGTTGACACAGATTTCAATATAAGACATTTGATTTTAATGTCCAAGTGTTCACACTTTCCTGAAAACACATATTAAGTTGCGATTTACCACCACTGGCATGCTACTGGGCCTGTGATCACTGTGGTCTAGACCCCCCAAGAGATATGACCCCCCCGCTGCAGTATGCGTCCTTTATTTATTTTTTGTATTAAAAGTGGTAACCCTACTTTAATATTAATCACCTCAGGGGTCACAAAAAAAAAAAAAAAAAAGAAAGAAAGGTGGATGAGTTTTAATTTGCATGCTATTTTTTGAATGTGTCTTATTAACATGCTGACAATGTTACTATTACCTACTCTGTTAAAATAGTTGGGTTAAAAATACCCCAACATATAACTCAATATAGATTATTATAGCACCTTCCCAACTATGGGTTATTTTATCCCAATGCACTGGGTTATTTTGATTAAACATTGTTTTTTTTATTCTAGTTTTACTACTATTAATTTTATAATTATGGCTGTGTAAATAAATAAATGTCTCCGCTGTGTCCTAAAGGTGAGAATGACGGTCAGATATCCCAAATATGTGTATGATTTCTTCAAAACAAACAAACTGTAGAGATGAACACGTGAGGTAGAGAAAGTGTTTTAATATAGATCAGCTATGAAGTGTGCATTTGTATCATCAATAATTAAGAGTGCTGGTGAAACCGATGTAAAAACACGACAAGGAGAGGTCATTTAATAAAACTAAAACAATATTACTGTGCTAGCGCTTAACTGTTATAACACAAAAACAACATTACGCTCGCATATTAAAACAGCTGTTCTGTGTCAGTTAAATCAGTTGACCCAACTCAATTTTAACCCAACTGGTTGAGTTATAATAACCAAATAAAGGCTTTAAATAACCCAACAAAGAACCAAATATTTAACCCAACTGGTTGAGTTATTAATAATTAACCTAATAAAGGTTAAAAATAACCCAAAAATCAAAGGTACCACAACCTTAATTTCCACATATGTTTGCCATACGTTGTTTTTCTTAGTTGAATTTTCTTGGTGTACATGGCTCAATATGTAACATGTATCATATGTATGTAAAATAAAATAGTAAAATAAAAAAATAAAAATAAAATAATAAAATAAAAAACACGTAAAATAAAATAAAAAAATAACCCAACAAAACACCAAAAATGTTTAACTGAACCATTGGGTTAAAAAAATAACTCAACGTTTTTTTAGTGTGTACTATTTTGTTCTGTAGGTTATTACGAAGACCGAGAGAGCTTAACATACTGCAACTTAAGAAAACACATCCAATTAAAAAAAAATCCAACAAATTAATAAAAGATCTTTATCAGTTTGACAGCACATGTGCTAACAATGTTTATATATTACACCATATACAATACTACACCAGTCTTATTAGCCTCTGAGCTAACTTACCTGAACGGTCTCTATCAAATGTCCAGTCTGCATTTATCATATCTATTCAAAAGTAGTATTGCCAGTAAAGCTAGATTTTATCCATAATGCAAATGCCATTAACATACAAGTAATCAACATTATATTACTAGCATTCATGTTGTTATTGTTACAAATTAAAAGTTCACAGCTGACCTTGCTAGCTAACCAGCTAACTAACCCATTGCAATATTGCATGTTCCACTAACGTTACTGCAGTGTTGCTATTAGGCAGCACATACATTTGATCGATTTACAAAAAACTAATTTGATTTTTTTTTTTATGTTGTAAATGTCATCATAATTTACTGGAGGTGATGTTTCAGATTTTTTGTGGATCTGACATAATTTGATCCTGATTTTATTTACATTTAGCAACTAACGCCAGTCTGTCAGAAATCGCGCTACATAAAAACACAGCATGTCATGTGACCTAACCAAAGCACATAATTGGCTACTCTAAGGTCTTTTCTTTTCAACAACAAAATAATAATAATAATAATGTTGGTATTTCAGAAATAGTGGCAAGTAAATTAACAAAAGTATCATGACGACATATAGTGACACCGTGCAGTAGAGGGCTGAATATGACAGTTTATTTTACTGTATGGTATTTTCAGTGGAGTTTCTGCGTTGGCCTGCCGCTGTGATTGAGCGCGCTAACGGTTACACGGTCCTTCATCTTTACGCTTTAACAAATGAATTAATGCTGAAGTATATTTAACTGAATATATTTAATTACATCACAACAACAATGCTGTAAAAGTTACCTTATGAAATTGAAAACAGTCACATTAAGCTTTCACCAGAGGTTTATCATTGGCTGAAAAACACACATATATATATATATATATATATATATATATATAGCCCATTCAGACTTTTCTTCACAGCATGGTTTACATTTCGAGTCAAAAATCTAAAATAAATGAATGTTTTTATTTATCTACCTTCATCAACACGACAGAGTGTATAATATGGTATTTACAATGGAGTTTCCGCGTTAGCCTGCCGCTGCTTGAGCGCGCTAACGGTTACACGGTCCTTCATCTTTACGCTTGAACAACTAAATTAATGCTGAAATCTGTTTAACTGAATATATTTTTGTTATCACAACAACTGTGCTGTAAAAGGAACCTTATTAAATTCAAAACAGTCACCGGAGGTTTATCATTGGCTGAAAAACACTAATATATATAGCCCATTCTCAGACTTCTCTTCACAGCATTGTTAACATTTCGAGCAAAAAAAACTAAAATAAATGAATGTTTTTATTTATCTACCTTCATCAACACGCAGAGAGAGTATAATATCATTTATAGGCATCTGAAAATATCATCAAACATACAAACAACCGAAGCGTCTTAAACTTCTGAGGTAAATCTGTGGATAAAATGTTAGTAAACGCATCTCAAACCACAGTTTTGCTTTGACCCAAGGAAACCTGTAAACACGACGCGATTTCATAAGTTTCCACTTCCGCCCTGCTTCCGTTTGCTTTCCAAAATGTGATGTGTGCGTGTCTTACCTTCACCTTCACAAACACCTGCTCTCCGACATCGCGCCTGTTCACTGACACTCGCTCTCTCTCTCTCTCTCTCTCTATGTGTGCGCGCGCGCGCGCGCGTGCTCGAGTATCAACAGTCTGTGATGATGAATTAATTATGACGATTGAAATAAATGAGAGGAAAACATTGTGCGAGTTGATTGACAATGACTCTGTCTGAGGTTTATTTCAGCAGGTCAACACATTCAGACTGACTTCATTCCATATACAGATCGCGTCTGTGGAAATATATGCAGATCACTTATATGACATAGAAGCTCATATTTGGATTTCACATATATCAAATATACGTCATATATGCACCATAATATACCAAAATATCGCAAAAAGAGTCTGTTTACATATATTTTTTTGCAAATGTGTACATATAGTTTGTCACTAGACACTAGTGTTCAGCTTAAAGTGACATTTAAAGGCTTCACTAGGTTAATTTGGGTGAAGTTAGGGTAATTAGACAAGTCATAACAGTGGTTTGTTCTGGAGACAATCCAAAACAAACATTGCTTAAGAGGGCTAATAATATTGACCTTAAAATGGGTTGTAAAAAAATCAAAAACTGCTTTTATTCTAGCCTAAATAAAACAAATCAGACTTTCTCCAGAAGAAAAAATATATAAGAAATACTGTGAAAATTTCCTGAAACGGTTCAACATCATTTGGGAAATATTTGGAAAAGAAAAAAAAAGGAGGGCAAATAATTTAGACTTTAACTGCATATATACACCATTATAGTTAATATATTTTAACATATTTGTGTGTGTGTGTGTGTGTGTGTGTGTGTGTGTGTGTGTGTAAAAAGTTGCATATATGACATTTTATATATGTAAAATCCAAATATAAAACTGAATATTATATAGGTAATTTGCATATATTAGCATAGATCATATTTCAATATGGGCTGCAGGGAAAAAGAGCCTTGAAGAGCCGATAGGTGGAGGAATCAGTCCTTGAGGAGATAAAAACATCCCATACGGGCCCCCAGAATCATCCAGACGTGTGTGTGTGTGTGTGTGTGTGTGGCGGCCCCGAACCAGCGGCGAGCCTTTTTGATCACATGATGCTCAGGTGCAAAAGCCTGTCCAATCAGGACACAGATCCATCATCCTCCAGCTCATTGGTGATCATTAGAGAGGTCTCAGAGAAGGTCGGACGCTCGTCTGGTTTCTGCGAAAACACAAACACACTTAATTTACAAATGAGATCAAAACTATTGGTGTTGGTTTTGTTAGCTCACATTGCTAGTTTTGAGGTGAACAATTCATCTGTGTATGTCATTAGCTGTGTTTCATTTCAGAGGCTTTATTCTCTGAAGCAAAGGTTACCAACCCTGTTCCTGGAGATCGACCTTCCTGCAGATTTCAGTTGCAACCCATATCAAACACACCTGCCTGTAATTATCAAGTGCTGTTCAGGTCCTAATTAATTAATTCAGGTGTGTTTGATCAGGGTTTGAGCTGAACTTTTTAATAAGGTCGATCTCCAGGAACAGGGTTGAGCACCCCTGCTCTGAAGGATGCATTCGAAGGGCGCTTCGTCATCGCAATGCAACCAAGGCTGTCTTATTTCAGGGTGCGTTCACACCTGTAGATCGATTGTTTTGTTCTGAAACAGGGATTTAAACTGTAACAGTGCTGCTCTTTGTACTTGGTGCGGTTCGCTTTCAAACGTTTCTAAACGGACCAAAAGAGCTAAAACAATTCACGTGTGAGTAAACTCTCCTCACATTGGTCAGAGTTTCACGGTTTATTTTGCAGAGTCCCGCTCAGCTGTTATGCGTCCTTATTTTAATTATGACAATGAGCAACAAGACACTAAAAGCGAAAAGCTGCACTTTCATTTTAATTGGTTACGACCACAGACATCATCACCAAGTATAAATCAGAGGTAAGACCAGAGATGTATAAAGTACTAGAGACCCAGACTTAAGTTAAAGGGCCATGAAAGCCCCTCGTTTCAGCAGGATGTTTTCACACCTCTACTTTGGAAAAAGTCAGAAAAGTGGGCGTGTCCAGCTCTGTTTAGGGGGGAGTGTCGGAGGAAGAAAAGAGGCTTGGTGTGGGAGTGTCTATTTGGGCGCGCTGACTTTCAGAGTCAAAACACACACACACACACACACACACACACACACAGGGGACAATGTGACTGTTTACATGGACATCTGTAATAGAATTTTTGCCTAATGATTAAATGGTGGACTTTAACTGCAGTTTGGCTCTTTCATTCAGGGAATTCATTCATGTCCCTCGCGACAAACGAGATATTTGATTCGAGGAACTGCTCTAAGCGTGTATTTTAATGCAATGTTTGATACCGCACGGCGAATGAAACCTCCCGGTTTCCCGGAAACTTAGATGCGGTAGCGTCAGAAAGCCGCGTGTGTTATTCCGGTCACTAAATGCGGTGAAAATCCTACACGAGGTTAAAGTTTGGTTGTGGTGCTAACATGTTTACTCTCGGTGCAATAGTTAACTTAGTTCGATACGAACAAACTGAATAAACAAAGAGCACTGGACGCTCACTTACCAAATCTGTAGAGACAGGACAATCACCAGCAACTAGAGCCGCGTCTTTATTAAGAGGAGACTACAAGCGAATCCGGATCTCAGCGTTTGCAGATGAGAACAGCTCTCAGGTAAACAATAATCCTCCTTAGACACGTAAGTTATTGTTGTCGAGCGTCGCGTACACTGTTAATCCACACGTGACTCCAGCTGAGCTCTCACAGAGAGAAAATGAAAACAAAACTTCACTGCAGCAAACTATAAAAGCAACACTTCACACTTGTTTTGCCAACACAACGTGGCGTCTCTGTCGTCTAAACACTGTGACAGTAATGAATATTAATGAAGTTGCACAATAGAGCGCGCTGATTGGTTTGAGCCAAGCCTTACTCATGCATTAAGCAGCACACTGTAAGACGTAATAAGACACACTCTGGCACAGACGTCCAGTCTGCACGCTGGAATACACGCTATTATCTCATGACCGTGACGCAGCTTCAAAAATTCGTTTCAAACCGGAAGTACGAATTTGCTTGAAATAACGCAAAAACAAACAATTTACACTTTTTAGTGAAATATAGGTGTCCTAATAGTGTTTTTAGCAGTGTGGGACACATATACCACTGTCAACAGCTCAACACATGTGTTCTGGTGTTTCGTGACCCTTTAAAGTACAAGTGCTCTATCAAAAAAGTGAGTAGAAGTTGAAGTGCTCTTTAAGCACCATACTGAAGTGGAAGTACTAAAGTATTCAACATTTCTTGTACTTAAGTTTTGCAAGTAGTTTATTTCAAAAATTACTACTCAAGTGCTAATAGTTCAAGTATTATGTACTGTAGTTATTAAAGGAAGCAGTCAAAAGACATCATATTCATTCATTTTCTTGTCGGCTTAGTCCCTTTATTAATCTGGGGTCACCACAGCGGAATGAACCGCCAACTTATCCAGCAAATTTTTAAGCAGCGGATGCCCTTCCAGCCACAACCCATCTCTGGGAAACATTCACACAAACTCATACACTACAGACAATTTAGCCTACCTGTAAACCTGTACCGCATGTCTTTGGACTGTGGGGGAAACAAAAGCACCCGGAGAAAACCCACACGAACGCAGGGAGAACATGCAAACTCCACACAGAAACGCCAAACTGAGCCAAGGTTCGAACCAGCGACCTTCTTGCTGTGAGGCGACAGCACTACCTACTGCGCCACTGCTTCGCCCAGATATCATATAGTTTTGTTTATTTTAAATATCTTTTTTTTTTGGAACACGTGATTATGCAGAACGAAAAGAAACATGGCTTACGATTTATATCAACTAGGATACTGTTTTTCTCTTATGCTTGAACCACAGATCTGACAGATTATAACAGCTTTAACACACACCTTTCAAAGTTGTGTGTCACAAAAACACTCCGTAATCCACACAAAACACGTTTGAAACCCATTTTCAGAGCGCAAATTACCGGTTGTAAACGCTGTAAACGGAATTTCTAAACGTTCTATCGGAAGACGCTGGTCACTATGGCGCACTCCGTGTGCAGCAGCCGAGAAAAAGGTCTATAATTGTAATGAGTAGGGGTGTGAATCTACACTGCTCTCACGGTTTGGTTCGATTTAGCACAATTCAATATCTCAGTGCATCTCGGTGCATTGACGATGCTTTTCATACATAATTCGATTCTTTCTTCACAACACAAGACTTTTTTTTTAAATCTATATTTATATTTACAGCGTTAAATCAAAGTTAGTTTTTTTAATTAGTTAGTTTATTTTGTTAGCTCTTTTGCTTAATCCATGCTGGTTAATCCACTGAACAAAAATGTTTTGATAACAAAGAAAACAAAGTCTGCTTCTTTGATTTGACCTTTAAAGGCATCTTTTCTAGTTTTTGTCCTAACCATCTAAAACAGAAATGCAAAATTTGTATTATAAGATATATGTAGTATAAAATTGGTAATGCTTTTTTATGACATGATCTGTTCAATCAAAAGATTTAAATAAAATGTAAACTTTGTGGATGCAAATGCTGGTATTTACTGGGTAAATGTGTTTCCATTGTAAACTAAAGGTTTTATCCTACTCAGTTCTGCATGTTTTTTATGAGCAATATTATAATTTATGCGCATCTTGACATTTCCATTAAGCTTTTGTATGAAATTTTTCAAAATGCAAATGAACACAGCTAGTGATGTGACTGAGGCTGTGAAGGACTCAAGCAAAGACGTCACCTCCATCCAGCACATCTTCATGATATTGTAGATGTGAGGAGCTGCTTTTTTGGGCCGGTAGAGTCGATGTCCCTGAGTGACCATCAGCACCACCTCATGATTCTGACTGTGTTCAAACGGCATCTTCCCTTCAGTGAAAACCTCCCACATCAGCACACCTGAAGAAAACATCATCATCAGCATCATCATCAGCATTATAATCATCCTCATCATCGTCATCATCCTAATCACCAGAAGCAGCAGCAGAATTATCATCATCTTCATCATCAGCAGCATCATTATTATCATCATCATCATCTTCATCATCACCATCAGCAGCATCATTATCATCATCATAATCATCACCATCATCACCACCATCGTCATCCTAATCACCATCATCATCATAATCATCATCATCATCGTCATCCTTATCAACATCATCATCACCATCTTCATCATCATCACCACCATCGTCATCCTAATCAGCATCATCATCACCATCATCATAATCATCATCATCATCACCATCTTCATGATCACCATCATCATATCATGATCACCATCATCATCACCATCATCATCATCATCATCACCATCATCATCATCACCATCATCATCCTAATCATCATCATCATCATAATCATCATAATCATCGTCATCCTTATCAACATCATCATCACCATCTTCATCATCATCACCACCATCGTCATCCTAATCAGCATCATCATCACCATCATCATAATCATCATCATCATCATCATCATCACCATCTTCATGATCACCATCATCATCATCATCACCATCTTCATGATCACCATCATCATCATAATCATCATCATCATCATGATCACCATCACCATCACCATCATCATCATCATCACCATCTTCATGATCACCATCATCATCATCACCATCATCATCACAATCGTCATCCTAATCATCACCCTCATCATAATCATCATCATCATCATCACCATCTTCATGATCACCATCATCATCACCATCATCATCACAATCGTCATCCTAATCACCACCACCATCATCATCATCATCATCATCATCACCATCTTCATAATCATCACCACCACCATCGTCATCCTAATCACCATCATCATAATCATCATCATCATCATCATCATCACCATCATCATCACAATCGTCATCCTAATCACCATCATCATCACCATCATCATCACAATCTTCATCCTAATCACCATCATCATCATCATCATCATCATCATCATCACCATCTTCATGATCACCATCATCATATCATGATCACCATCATCATCACCATCATTATCATCACCATCATCATCATCACCATCATCATCCTAATCATCATCATCATCATAATCATCGTCATCCTTATCAACATCATCATCACCATCTTCATCATCATCACCACCATCGTCATCCTAATCAGCATCATCATCACCATCATCATCATCATCATCACCATCTTCATGATCACCATCATCATCATCACCATCTTCATGATCACCATCATCATCATAATCATCATCATCATCATGATCACCATCACCATCACCATCATCATCACCATCACCATCTTCATGATCACCATCATCATCATCACCATCATCATCACAATCGTCATCCTAATCATCACCCTCATCATAATCATCATCATCATCATCACCATCTTCATGATCACCATCATCATCACCATCATCATCACAATCGTCATCCTAATCACCACCACCATCATCATCATCATCATCATCATCACCATCTTCATGATCACCATCATCATCATAATCATCATCATCATCATGATCACCATCACCATCACCATCATCATCACCATCACCATCTTCATGATCACCATCATCATCATCACCATCATCATCACAATCGTCATCCTAATCATCACCCTCATCATAATCATCATCACCATCTTCATGATCACCATCATCATCACCATCATCATCACAATCGTCATCCTAATCACCACCACCATCATCATCATCATCATCATCATCACCATCTTCATAATCATCACCACCACCATCGTCATCCTAACCACCATCATCATAATCATCATCATCATCATCATCACCATCATCATCACAATCGTCATCCTAATCACCATCATCATCACCATCATCATCACAATCTTCATCCTAATCACCATCATCATCATCATCATCATCATCATCATCCTCACCATCATCATCATCCACATCATCGTCATCATCATCCTCACCATCATCATCATCCACATCATCGTCATCATCATCATCAAAATTATAATCACCACCATCATCATCAACATCAACATCATCTTCGTTATTATCATTATCATCATAATTTTCATCATCATCACCGTAATCATCATCCTCATAATTGCCATCATCATCATAACACCATCATCATCATAACACCATCATGATCATCTTCATCATGATTGTCATCAAATTTTCTTCATCATCCTCATCATAACATCATCATCATCTTAACACCATCATCATCTTCACTATCACCATCATCATCATAATTACCATCATCATCATCATCATCATCACCACCATCACAATTAACATCATCATCACCATCATCATCAAAAACTAAATTGAGTGCATCCCTACAGAAGATCTGAGCCACTGACCGAATGACCAGACGTCAGATTTGCTGCTGTATCTGCAGAAGTTGAAGACCTCAGGAGGAGACCATTTGACTGGGAATTTTGTTCCAGAAGAGCTCCAGTACTGGTCGTCCAGAACGTACCTGCAGGAGGAGAGGAACAAACTCTTGGATAAAGTGTTTTTTAATTTAGCATCAGCATCAGCATCAGTACTGTTGTTATTTTAATCTGTGTAGTAACAGATTATAAATCCCACTTGCATCTGCTGCCGTAAAACTCCTTGATTATTATGCTGGAATGACAGAATAGCAATAATAGCAACTTTACATGGTAAAGTCTAGATTAGATATGCGACTGGCTGGAAGTGCGATATGCACATCAATATAACAGCATTTATTATGACACTGTTTAACAATAATTCATAATTTTACAGTACTGTGACGGTTAGGTTTAGGTTTGGGGTGGAAGTCAGACGAAACAGAATTATTACTCATTGGGCCTAAATCCTGTACACAGCATATCTCACAACTCGACCTACAATTAGAGGGATAAAAAGTTAGCGTTAGCGCTAATATAAAAGATCTGAGTGTTATATTAGACAGCAATTTAACTTTTGAAAATAATATCTCCCATGTCACAAAAACTGCCTTCTTTCATCTGAGAAATATCGCCAAGTTATGAAGTAGTATGCTATCCATCTCTGATGCACAACAGCTAGTTCATGCTTTTATGACCTCTAGGCTGGATTACTGTAATGCTGTTTGCTGGCTGTCCAGCATCCTCTATTAACAAACTTCAGCTAGTACAGAATGCAGCTGCCAGAGTTCTTACCAGGTCTAGAAAATATGATCATATCACCCCAATGTTATCCTCCTTACACTGGCTGCCTGTTCAGTTTCATATTGAATTTAAAATATTACTTCTCACCTATAAAGCTCTAAATAATCGAGCTCCTGTTTATCTAACCAACCTTCTGTCTCACTACAATCCAACTCACTCTTTAAGATCTCAAAACTCAGGGCTTCAGGTAGTACCTAGATCAGCAAAGTCTACTAAAGGAGGTCGAGCCCTTTATTTTATGGCTCCTAAACTCTGGAATAGCCTTCCTGATGATGTCCGAGGCTCAGACACACTCTCTCAGTTCAACACTAAATTAAAAACATATCTGTTTAGTCAAGCATACACTCAGTGCATCACTTAGTGGTGTGATGCATGAATGTGCTCCACACAGGTTTCTGCATCTCGTTTATAAACACTATGAACAGCAGCTACGCTAATTATTCTCTTTATTCCCTATTTCCACCTGGGGATACTCATCCCGAGGCCCTCAGACTATGCAGAGTCACTGATGCGATCCAAGACCAGCGACGAGATGATCCCAAGGTTTCCATAATCCTGGACCAGGCCGTATCCTGAGCAGCTGCTGTGGTGGTCCTGGAGGAGTGGAGAGCATGAGACGCCTCGGGGTCTGACGAGTCTTCGCTGAGGTCCAGCTTCCAGCCTCCAGCACCTGGACTGAAGCTCTGCACAAGACGTTTGGCCAGAGGAGAAATGATTGTGCCCAACTGAGTCTGGTTTCTCTTGAGGTTTTTTAATTCTTCACTTTCGCCAATTGGTGAAGTTTGTTCCTCCGCTGTCGCCACTGGCTTGCATGGTTCAGGATCTGTAGAGCTGCTCATCGATGGATTTGCTCTTCAGTGTTTGGACTCTCAGTAGTGATTATTAAACTACACTGAACTGAGCTGAACTTAAACTCTGAAAACTGAACTACACTGTTTCAGTGTACTATGATCTTCTATGTGAAGCTGCTTTGACACTATCTACATTGTAATAGCGCTGTAGAAATAAAGGTGAATTGAACTGAACTGAATAATACTCGGTACAACTACTGTTTTTACGTCACTGGGTTTAGAGTTGGGGTGGGGGTAGACGATAATAAAACACAATAAATGTGAAATTTAATAGATAATATAAATAATTCTTGTTAACTTTCGGCCGCATCCATATGCAATCTAGCAACAACCTTTTTGCATTTCCATCAGTCTTAGTACACGATGTAAATACAGAAGAGTCCAGCTTTCAATAAAAAAAATCATCTGTTTTTTCATTTTTCAGTGAGATGCTAATGCTAATGGTCTAATCCGAATCAATGACCTATGCTTAGCTAGCTAAAAGTGCTCCCCCTAGATCCAAATCAAGTCAAAAATGATAAAACTAACATGCACTCCCAAGGAGGGTGTAAAATGAGACTATTTCCAAAATAGATATTCATTAATGGTCGTAAACTTACTACCTTGTTACTCTGCGTGTAGAAATGGTAACTGTGGGTTGGAGCATGTGTAGGGGAGTATATTTTGATGATGATAGATCTACTGTCCTTTGTTGTATTTAACTTGTATAAATCCAATATTCATTCATACATTTTCATCCGCTTTCCGGGGCTGGGTAGCCGGGTAGTCTTCAATAAACAAAGTTCAAATAAATAAAAAAGAAATGGTAAATGTTTCTGGATTTTAATGTTTATAAAGCAATCTTCCCTGCTGAAAAAAACTGCTTAAACCAGCTTAGGCTGGTTTGCTGGTTTTAGCTGGTTGACCAGGCTAGTTTTAGAGGGGTTTTGGCTATTTCCAGGCTGGTTTTTGGCTAAGCCCAGGCTGGAAATGACTGGAAACCAGCCTGGAAATGGACAAAACCCCTCTAAAACCAGCTTGGTCAACCAGCTAAAACCAGCCAACGAGCCTAGGCTGGTTTATGCTGGATTTTTCTGCAGGGTTGTGAACTTTATGTTTCTGAATTGACCTAAAGCTGATTATAATGGCTGTTGCTGAGTGATGTTGAGTGTAAAGCAATATTTGCACACTGATCTACTGTAAACAGACATGATTTTCTTCATATTCACCTTGTCATCCCGAAGTCTGAGACCTTCACCACCATCGAGGAGTTCACCAGACAGTTCCTTGCCGCCTGGAAAACAACACTGACTGTTAGGACATTCATGATGTTTAGGGATGCATTAAAACAAATAAATCCTAGTTAGTACATCCAACTGTAAATATTACCCAAAGTTTTCAGTAATTACACTTATAACTTATTGCCATATCCTGCACTTGCTGCTATTGCTCTCCTGGTTAGACCTGAACTGCATTTCATTGTCTTGTACGTATACATGTGTAATGACAATAAAGTTAAATCTAATCTAACCTAATTTATTAAGTTGTTGAATAATATAATCTTGTAAGACTTTTAAAGATTAAAAGGAAAGTGAGTAAAATAACCACGTTTCATTTTATGTGTGTGTGTATATGGGGGTTAAAGTGTGCATATACGCTTACCGGCCACTTTAATAGGTACACGTCCAGCTGCTCGTTAATGCAAATTTCTAATCAGCCAATCACATGGCAGCAGCTCAATGCATTTAGGCATGCAGACATGGTCTAAACGACCTGCTGCAGTTCAAAACGAGCATCAGAATGGGGAAGAAAGGGGATTTAAGAGACTTTGAACGTGGCATGGTTGTTGCTGCCAGACGGGCTGCTCTGAGTATTTCAGAAACTGCTGATGTACTGGGATTTTCACGCACAACCATCTCTAGGGTTTACAGAGAATGCTCCGACAAAGAGGAAATATCCAGTGAGCGGCAGTTCTGTGGGCGCAAATGCCTTGTTGATGCCAGAGTTCAGAGGAGAATGGCCAGACTGGTTCCAGTTGATAGAAAGGCAACAGTAACTCAAATAAGCACTCGCTACAACCGAGCTCTGCAGAAGAGCATCTCTGAACACACAACACGGCCAACCTTGAGGCGGATGGGCTACAGCAGCAGAAGAGCACACCGGGTGCCGCTCCTGTCAGCTAAGAACAGGAAACTGAGGCTACAATTCACACAGACTCACCAAAACTGGACAATAGAAGATTGGAGAAACGTTGCTGCTCTGATGAGTCTCCATTTCTGCTCACACATTCAGATGCTCGGGTCAGAATTTAGCGTCAACAACATGAAAGCATGGATCCATCCTGCCTTGTATCAGCGGTTCAGGCTGGTGGTGGTGGTGTAATGGTGTGGAGGAGATTTTCTTGGCACACTTTGGGCTCATTAGTACCAATTGATCATGGTGTCAACGCCACAGCCTACCTGAGTATTGCTGCTGACCATGTCCATCCCTTTATGAGCACAGTGTCTCCATCTTCTGATGGTTACTTCCAGCAAGATAACGCACCATGTCATAAAGCTCAATCATCTCAGACTGGTTTCTTGAACATGACGATGAGTTCACTGTACTCTAATGGCCTCCACAGTCACCAGAGCTCAATCCAATAGAGCAGCTTTGGGATGTGGAGGAACGGGAGATTTGCATCATGGATGTGCAGCCGGCAAATCTGCAGCAACTGCGTGATGCTATCATGGCAGTCGGACATTTCCAGTACCTTGTTGAATCTATGCCATGAAGGATTAAGGCAGTTCTGAAGGCAAAAACGGGTCTAACCTGCTGCTAGTAAGGTGTACCTAATAAAGTGGCCGGTGAGTGTAAATGTGTGTGTGAGAGAGAGTGTGTGCATTTTCTGACCAGGTCTCTGTGGATGAATCTGTTCTCCTCCAGATGCTGCATCCCCTGACTGATGTCATGGCAGATTCCCAGCAGGTCCTGAGCCGCGAGCGTTCCTCTGCGCTGCCGCAGGAAGTTGAGCAGGCAGCCCAGCTCCATGAACTCCGTCACCAGGTATATGGGCTTCTGCTGCGTGCACACTCCGTACAGCTGCACCAGGTTACGGTGGGACAGGTTCCTGCCGTCACACAAAAGACCAACAGATCATCCGTAATCAGTAATGCATCAATCAATGGAGACTCCTGTCGCTGTTCATTTGTGCTTCATCTAAAACTCCACATCTATAATTCTCTTAGTCTATGCTGACATCATCTTCAGCAGCTCAAACACTCTCATGGCTAATGGACAGACGGCTGCTTCTCACTCAAGGCTGCTGTTTATGCTAATGAGGGGGAGATGAGCACTAGTGGGCGGGGCTTTTCCCCTCGGATGACACCTACAAAGGGAGAATGTCAATCAAAGTGTTCCTGCAGACTGCTTTTATCAAGTCTGATTATAAACAAATAGAATCTACATTTTTCATTCATTTTTACCATTAGTTTTAGATTTACCATTAGCTAATTATACTCACACACTGCGGCACACAACTGTGTTTAAAGCCTTTAAACCTTTTACCTAAAGCTCATGAGCATAGGTAAGAGTAGGAACGTAGATTGACGGGTAAATCGAGAGCTTTGCCTTTCGGCTCAGCTCCTTCTTCACCACAGTGGACCGCATTACTGCTGCCGCTGCACCAATCCGCCTGTCAATCTCAGGCTCCATCCTTCCCTCAATCGTGAACAAAACACGAGATACTTGAACTCCTCCACCTGGGGTGAGGACTTTCCTCCAACCTAACCCTAACCCTGAAAAAATATCTGAAATAAAATAAATAATTGCAAAGCTATAATAACCTTGGACTGGGCTAATAAGAGCTGGTTCTGATCATTTACAAATCTGCTTAATTGGCCTCATTCCCAATACTTCAGATCAAATAAAAACTACTGTGAGTTTTCAGTGTGTGTGTGTGTGTGTGTGTGTGTAACTCTTACATCATGATCTTGGCTTCCTCAATGAAATCGTCTTCGCTCATGGCTCCTTCCCGGATGGTTTTAATGGCCACTTTATGCTGCGCTCTCCATTTGCCCAGTCGGACCACTCCAAACTGACCTGAACCCAGCTCCTTCATGAAGGTCAGCTCCGATGGGTTAATCTCCCATTTATCTGCACACAACATCAGGCACCATCTTCATATATCCCGTCCAAGCAACTCTGTTTAATAGACATCTAATAGACGTCTAGACATAGACGGATTGGCTAAAACAAGCCTACATTTGGGCTGTCAAGTAATAGACTTCCAACAACAGACCAAAACTAGACTAGTCATCAAATACACAGTTTAGTTTTGGTCTATTGTAAGATGTGTATTAGATTTTCTTTGGGCAACCCAAATTAAACCTTATTTTAGGCAAGCCATCTATGTTTTGATGTCTATTAGACCTCTTTTACATGCAAAATAGCTTGAAAGCATTTTTTTGTGTTCAATAGACCACTAACCGACATCTAAACATAGAAAATATGTGAATTTGGACAGTCTAATTTTAGGCAATGTGTAGATGTCTGTTAGATTTTTACCTGACAGACCAAATTTGGCCTTGCTTTAGCCAAGCTGTACATGTGTAAATGTCTATAAGGTCGCTGGTAAATTTAAAAAATGCACCTTATTAGCCAGCAAGCAGTTTTTGCATTTAATAGACATCAAATAGAAGTCTAAAGATAGACCGATTGGCTAAAACAAGGCCGAATTTGAGTTGTCATACAAATTTAGCCTTATTTTAGCCAAGCCATCTATGTTTAGATGTCTATTAGTCGTCTATTGACCACAAAAAAATGCTTCCAAGCTATTTTGCATTTAAAAGAAGTTTAATAGGCATCTAAACACAGACGCACTGGCTAAAACGTACATGGCTTGGCTAAAATAAGGTTATGTCAAGTGAAAATCAAATAGACATCTAAAAATAGACCAAAACTAGACTAGTCATCAAATACATAGTTTAGATAGACTCCACATTTGTGTTCATTCATTCCTCTGTATTTTATGAAAGGTCTAATTTGGGGCTTTTTATAGATGCCTATTAGATCTTCACTTGACAGCCCAAATTTAGCCTAGCTTTAGCCAAGCTGTCTCTGTTTAGATGTCTATAAGACGTCTCTTGAATGCAAAAAATACTTACAAGCAGCTTTGCATTGAAAAGTAGTCTAATAAACGTCTAAAAAAGGCTAAATTTGGGTTGTCAAGTGAAAATCTAATAGACATCTAAAAATAGACCAAAACTAGACTAGTCATCAAATGCACAGTTTTGGCAGACTTCCCATGTGTACTCATTCATCCCTCTGTATTTGATGACTAGTCTAATTTGGGGTTATTTTAAGATGTCTATTAGATTTGACAGCCCAAATTCTAAATTGTTTTAGCCATCTATGTTTAGATGTCTATTAAACGTCTATTAAACCTGCTGGGATCACACCATCACCATATTACCCAGCAAAGCATTTTTGCATTTACAGTAATATACATCTATTAGATGTCTCAACATGGACATATTGGCTAAAATTAGGCTACATTTGGGTTGTCAAGTGAAGATCTAATAGACATCTAAAAATAGACCAAAACTAGACTAGTCATCAAATACTCATATTAGACAGACTTCACATGTGTACCCATTCATTCCTCTGTATTTTATGAAAGGTCTAATTTGGGGCTATTCTTAGATGTCTATTAGATCTTCACTTGACGGCCCAAATTTAGCCTTGTTTTAGCCAAGTTGTCTCTGTTTAGATGTCTATAAGACGTCTCTTAAATGCAAAAAAATACTTACAAGCAGCTTTGCATTGAAAAGGAAGTCTAATAGACGTCTAAACAAGACTAAATTTGGGTTGTCAAGTGAAAATCTAATAGACATCTAACAACAGACCAAAACTAGACTAGTCATCAAATGCACAGTTTTGGCAGACTTCCCATGTCCACTCAATCATCCCTCTGTATTTGATGACTAGTCTAATTTGGGGTTGTTTTTAGATGTCTATTAGATTTGACAGCCCAAACTTTTAATTATATTATATTTAGATGTCTATTAAACATCTATTAAACTTGCTAGGATCACACCATCACCATATTACCCAGCAATAAATTTTTGCATTTAATATACATCTACTAGACGTCTCAACATGGACATATTGGCTAAAATTAGGCTACATTTGGACTGTCAAGTGAAGATCTAATAGACATCTACAAATAGACCAAAACTAGACTAGTCATCAAATACTCATATTAGACAGACTTAACATGTGTACTCATTCATTCATTTATTCATGTATTTGATGACTAGTCTAATTAGGGGATATTATTAGATGTCTATTAGATCTTCACTTAAAAGTCCAATTTTAGAATTGCTTTAGCCAAGCTGTCTCTGTTTAGATGTCTATAAGACGTCTCTTAAATGCAAAAAATACTTACAACCAGCTTTGCATTGAAAAGTAGTCTAATAAACGTCTAAACAAGGCTAAATTTGGGTTGTTAAGTGAAAATCTAATAGCCATCTAAAAATAGACCAAAACTAGACTAGTCATCAAATGCACAGTTTTGGCAGACTTCCCATGTGTACTCATTCATCCCTCTGTATATAATGGCTAGTGTAATTTGGGGTTGTTTTTAGATGTCTATTAGATTTGACAGCCCAAATTTTGAATTGTTTTAGCCGTCTATATTTAGATGTATATTAGACGTCTATTAAACTTGATGGGATCACACCATCACCGTATTATCTAGCAAGACATTTTTACATTTAATATACATCTACTAGATGTCTCAACATGGACATATTGGCTAAAATTAGGCTACATTTGGGTTGTCAAGTGAAGATCTGATAGACATCTCAAAATAGACCAAAACTAGACTAGTCATCAAATACACAAATTAGACAGACTTCATATTTGTACTCATTCATTTCTCTGTATTTGATGACTAGTCTAATTTGGGGCTATTTTTAGATTTCTATTAGACCTTCACTTGACAGCCCAAATTTAGCCTTGCTTAAGCCAAGCTGTCTCTGTTTAGATGTCTATAAGATGTCTCTTAAATGCAAAAAATACTTACAAGCAGCTTTGCATTGAAAAGTAGTCTAATAAACGTCTAAACAAGGTTAAATTTGGGTTGTCAAGTGAAGATCTAATAGACATCTAACAACAGACCAAAACTAGACTAGTCATCAAATGGACAGTTTTGGCAGACTTCCCATGTCCACTCAATCATCCCTCTGTATTTGATGACTAGTCTAATTTGGGGTTGTTTTTAGATGTCTATTAGATTTGACAGCCCAAACTTTTAATTATATTATATTTAGATGTCTATTAAACATCTATTAAACTTGCTAGGATCACACCATCACCATATTACCCAGCAATAAATTTTTGCATTTAATATACATCTACAAGACGTCTTAACATGGACATATTGGCTAAAATTAGGCTACATTTGGACTGTCAAGTGAAGATCTAATAGACATCTACAAATAGACCAAAACTAGACTAGTCATCAAATACTCATATTAGACAGACTTAACATGTGTACTCATTCATTCATTCATTCATTCATTCATGTATTTGATGACTAGTCTAATTAGGGGGTATTATTAGATGTCTATTAGATCTTCACTTAAAAGCCCAAATTTAGCCTTGCTTTAGCCAAGCTGTCTCTGTTTAGATGTCTATAAGATGTCTCTTAAATGCAAAAAATACTTACAACCTGCTTTGCATTGAAAAGTAGTCTAATAAACGTCTAAACAAGGCTAAATTTGGGTTGTTAAGTGAAAATCTAATAGCCATCTAAAAATAGACCAAAACTAGACTAGTCATCAAATGCACAGTTTTGGCAGACTTCCCATGTGTACTCATTCATCCCTCTGTATTTGATGACTAGTCTAATTTGGGGTTGTTTTTAGATGTCTATTAGATTTGACAGCCCAAATTTTGAATTGTTTTAGCCGTCTATATTTAGACGTCTATTAGACGTCTATTAAACTTGATGGGATAACACCATCACCGTATTATCAAGCAAGACATTTTTACATTTAATATACATCTACTAGATGTCTCAACATGGACATATTGGCTAAAATTAGGCTACATTTGGGTTGTCAAGTAAAGATCTGATAGACATCTCAAAATAGACCAAAACTAGACTAGTCATCAAATACTCATATTAGACAGACTTCATATTTGTACTCATTCATTCCTCTGTATTTGATGACTAGTCTAATTTGGGGCTATTTTTAGATGTCTATTAGACCTTCACTTGACAGCCCAAATTTAGCCTTGCTTAAGCCAAGCTGTCTCTGTTTAGATGTATATAAGATGTCTCTTAAATGCAAAAAATACTTACTAGCAGCTTTGCATTGAAAAGTAGTCTAATAAACGTCTAAACAAGGTTAAATGTGGGTTGTCAAGTGAAGATCTAATAGACATCTAACAACAGACCAAAACTAGACTAGTCATCAAATGGACAGTTTTGGCAGACTTC